>NW_013954706.1:15805-20698 GCF_001266775.1 Austrofundulus limnaeus
GGCCCCAACCATGTAATATATTTTTAAACTTTCAGTTTAAAAGTTATAAAAACTAAACAGCCTACAGTATTTTTACAGTCTTTATTTTACAGTTAAAATTTACGTTTATCAAATAAAGTCTAATGTTACAATTAATTGTGGATCCCTTTAAGAAGTGTACGTGTGTGGAAGAAAAAGAAGTAAAAAAAGTAGAAGATGGAGGTGGAAAGGACGAAACGAAAAAAAGGATATAAGATTGTGAGCGCTGCTGCAAAAACCACAATCTGTGAAAGTAATCAGAGGCAAGGTGTGCTTTTCGACTGAGAAGGATCGCTACATTCCTCAGTCCATCCCACTGTTGTAACCCAGAAACTTTTACTCCCCTCCTGCCACAAATATGTCAGTTTGACCGATGTCTCTGCTGCTTAATCTAACGCCTATGTTTGCTCACTTAATGCTGCATGACACGAGGCTGATTYGAGCAGAAGGGCACCTTTGGGGGTTAAGCATGTGCGAGAGTGTAAGTGGCTGCATCAGGGGTTAAATCAAATAACGTCTCAACTTCACGTTTGTGTAAATYCCAGTTTAGTAGACGCAGGGAAAGTTAGTGCGCCACTGTTGATTTGAGGTGTCAAAAAAAGAAACCGAAGCTTATCTGCAGAGAACTGTGACAACCAGAGCTGGTGGTGTGTGTGTTTGTGTGTGTGTGTCCTGCTGCTGGGAAAACACAACTTCCATCCAGAGGTTAGACAGACTGTCAARCTGTCACTGGCTGTCTGCAGGTACCGTCAGTTCATCTGCTTGATGAAGAAAGGTCAAAGGTGACTGGTACTCAGTGGCAAAAGAAGGGGGCTTAGGAGACGATCAGAGGATTTCCTAACTCTTGGATGCATGCAAGTTTTTAAAACATATTTGAAATGCACTGATTTAAAGGTGAAAATCAGAAGGGAAAATGCAAAAACTGTCCATCTAACCAAGTTCTACAAACTTACATCTAGCCAAAAGGTATTTTTGATTATCTTTCTGCATTGATTATTGCATTACATTACATTTCACGTTATATTTCATGCTTGAACACAGCATATTTATGCACAGTTGTTGGTAAAGATAAAGTCCTCATTTGAGGACATTGGGACTATAATTTTGCTAGTAACTGTGCCATGAGGTAGGACAAACCTGCAAATATTTAGAACAGTTTACAAAATAAATAGTTAGTGTAAGTGGTGTATTTAGTCACAATTTTTCTTGCAAGTGATACATTTGTTCAACCAATTGATTTTACCAATGATGTTCAGGTCAAATGGTCTTTGATTTCCTACCATTACGTCACTTAATATATTCTTCAAACTGGAGAGCAATCTGTAAGTCGTCGATGATGATGATGATGATGCACTTCACTAATCTTGCTCTGGTCAACAGCTGGCTGTCAAAATACTGTAACTAGGAAAATGCAACCACCAGAAAGGCTATCATGACGTTTCTCAGGTTTTGCATGGTAATTGCTTAGGCATTCCTCAAAAAGCATAATATTTTGAGACCCAGTGTCCTCATATGATGACATTATTATTATTATTTTTTTGCAAAAACCACTTCCTGTACCATGACAGGGTCTAGTTATTATTCATATTAGGTCCTACTAATCCCATGTATCTTAGAAAAAGAAAAAAAATGCACATCCAGAAAAGGCTCGGGTCTCAGGAGGCTATGAAAAATAATCTGCCAATGGAATAAAACAGCTGCACTTCTTAAAATAAAGAAAAAAATCCAAGCTAACAAGTTTAATCAAACACATTCTGCTCTTGCTTAGTGTATCGGTCTCAAAACAAGATCAAAAATACTTTTTGTCTGGCTATAAGGATGTAAAACTTGCTGCTTGATCAAATAAGAACACATGCTAATGAGGTAATATGGTATTAAATTGCAACAAGTACAAAATCACTCAAGCTGTAAAAGAGTGAACATTTTATAACACTTTTCCCTTCAGTTGTCCTCGTTATTTATTAAAAAATACAACTACAATATAAGTTGGAAAAGATCTAGCAAAAATAAACTTAACCCCCCCTCCCCCCAACAAACCAAATGTCCAGCCGAGAGACCCTCTGCAGCGCCACACACATCCAGCTCACCAACACTGACATGTCTGTGTGTCTGTTAGCCTTTCAACAAACTGATAAGACTGGCAGCTGAAACCCTGCTAGTTTCTGACCTTTAACCTGCTAACGAAAACCTCAGATCCATCCTGAGACAACACAGCCTTTTCAACACACAAACGACACCAGCCCCATTTACCAAAAGTCAGTGCTAAATGTGCATTATTGTCATTTGCAGGGCTTTTGAGCAAATTTAAAGACAAAAACATAAAGCGATTTAAAGAAATAAAGCTCGTTAAAGCTACAGGTTGAGCTCAGTCGTCATTCCTTCTTCCTCACTAACGTATTTATTAAAGGGATCCACGATTAGTTGTAACATTAGACTTTATTTGATAAACATATATTTTAACTGTAAAATAAAGACTGTAAAAATACTGTAGGATGTTTAGTTTTTATAATTTTTAAACTAAAAGTTTAAAAATATATTACAAGGATGGGGCCATTTTATTTACACACAAAGCATTCTGGGTAAATGATGACGTGGATAGGTCCTCGGTGCGAGGCTGCTAGCGAGCTATATCCACCCTGAAGGTTAATCTTGGACAATATCTGATGATCGACTCTTTTAAATGAAACCAGAGAGCGTTGACAGAGAGGAGAAGGTAGAAATGACTCAGCCTGGAACTGAAAATATGGATGGAGGACAACAGAGCTGCTTCATGGAAGAAGAACCTCAGCTTAGCCTGTTAGCATTAGCCTCGATGCTATCACCATATACATGTATTAGCTCAGCGCTGCACATTCTCCTCTCGTCACTGAGGTCCTCCATCCACATGACAGAGAGGGGAACGCAAAAATGACTCAGCTGCAACTGAAAATATGGATGGAGGACCTCAGTTTAGGTTATTTGTTGCTCAAGCACCGAGCTAATACACATAAGGCAATATAGCGTTGGTGCTAGCGCAAAGGCTAACAGGCTAAGCTGAGGTTCTTCTTCCATGAAGCAGCTCTGTTGTCCTCCATCCATATTTTCAGTTCCAGGCTGAGTCATTTCTACCTTCTCCTCTCTGTCAACGCTCTCTGGTTTCATTTAAAAGAGTCGATCATCAGATATTGTCCAAGATTAACCTTCAGGGTGGATATAGCTCGCTAGCAGCCTCGCACYGAGGACCTATCCACGTCATCATTTACCCAGAATGCTTTGTGTGTAAATAAAATGAGTTCGTCCGCGTTAAAATATATTTTTAAAAATTATAAAAACTAAACAGCCTACATTATTTTTACAGTCTTTATTTTACAGTTAAAATAAATGTTTATCAAATAAAGTCTAATGTTACAACTAATCAGGGATCCCTTTAATGGGGCGTAGGCCGGCTCTTGCAGGCCTCCCAGACACCTTTGCAGTCTTCATGTACCATTGATCAAACGTCCACGGCTCCTTTGAACGTGTGACTTTAYTAGCCTGCAAACGACACATCGTCTGTGTGTGTGTGTCTGTGTGTGTGTGTGTAATTCACTTCCGGCAACCAGCTTTCCAATAATACAGGCACAGACCCCTCGCTTTTGCATGTGCAAAGCAAATCCAGTGTGTATGTTGGCTGAAGGCTGCACCACCCGTGAGTTTCTGCCCTGCGTCCTCCTCCCAAAGCGCCTCCACCAGCTGAAAGTTTGAACCTGTAATCCCTACGTGTTTATCGAATCGTGTTTTTTTTTTTTGATTTGCTTTGGACCTGCTCGGGTCCCGGAGTCTGGCTCGTGCCCAACACACACCATTGAGCCGTCTGTGAAACTGATCGCGAGCCAGCGCATGTGAACTTCTGTGTACTCGTGTGTGTGCCCCCCCCGCGCCTCGTCTCAATATCCTGTTTGTGGAATGAAGAAATCTGTTTTTGTAGCAGAATGAGAAGGAGAACCAGGAAGGAGAGTGGGGGCAAAGAAAAGGAAAAGATAAAAAATAAAATAAAAACTAAACAAAATCTGCATTTCAGCCTGAACTGTGGAAGCAGAGAAGTTCTGCTGCAAGCCGAGTGGCTCCAAATTAGCTGGAAAATAAGGTAGTAAAACAGGGATTTTACAGACCTGCTTTGTTTCAAATACTCTTTTTTTGTGAGCCTAAAACCCACACACATAAATAAGTATGAAAATGATCTTGTTTTTAAGATTGTTTTATTATTCCAGTGTAATTTCTCCCTTGTAGACGGTGAAGGTTGCTCTTTTCTGCATGTAATTTAATTGCGCACAGTTTTGGTTTTATCCACAGAGGCATGTCTGGCAGACAGAACATGCGGGTAATGTATTATTACACTTCTTACGTTCTCTCCTTCTTGAGTACTGTAAATCCCTAAAGAATGGATGCGGTAGCAGCTCGTGGCACTCATCCCCGTACCCCCTTTTTTTCTTTCCTGATGAGTTTAGCAGAGAAAAGGAGGGAAACATGGAGAACATGGAGACAAAGGAGCGCATGTGGGAGAGATGAAATGTAGAGGTCAAAAAAGTAGCAGAAAGGCTGGAATTAAAAGCAGAGAAGGGAAAGAATGCAGTCCTGAGACGAAACGTGGATTACAACATGTGGATCTGAGCAGTGTTGTATAAAGTACCACAAAGTGATACTTGAGTAAAAGTACAAGTATCTTACCAAAAAATTTACTTTGGTAAAAGTTAAAGTCTCCTTTAGGAATTTTACTTGAGTAAAAGTCTTAAAGTATCTGATATTTTTTGTACTTAAGTATTAAAAGTAAAAGTATTGATTTAAAATGAGCAGTTAGATTTTCTGTAAGGACATTTATTAGGAGGTGATCTCACCAAAAACTGCAGAAATGACTAC
>NW_013954707.1:0-2044 GCF_001266775.1 Austrofundulus limnaeus
CCGAGGAACAGTGAGCGGGCCGAACGAAACGATCCCTGACTGATCGGAGGTGAGACAGTGATATTTTTAAGCAACTTTCGTCTGCTTCGATCTTCTACACTTTTATAGAGTTCTGTATGTTGTATTCATGATTAAATGCAGCTAAATAAACTAAATCAAAGGTAACAGATGTTTGTAATACTTGGTTTATTTACAGAATAACTTTAATGTCTGGATGTTCGGCCCCTGAGCTGCTGACCTGCAGGAACTGTGACCCTCACAGTGACTGAATAGTTCTGGTCTAACCTTAGCCTGCTGTCAGTGTGACCACGCACTGCCCTGTTACCATGTTCATATCAGACTTACTGTGTTGGGACATGTATTTACACGTCTTTATACTGGAAGAATAACTTCAGTTAAAACGTTATACGTAAATAATAACTAAACAAACATAATTTGGGTTTAGATCSAGTATTAGCACTTGTAGTTGCATTTTTTTATTTAACATCTTCGTCTGTCAGTTTTCTTRCTCTTATCCAGGGTCAGGTCTCGGGGCCAGCAGCCTCAGCAGAGACCCAGACTTCCCTCTCTCCAGACACTTGGACCAGCTCCTCTGGGGGAATCCCCCGGGAGGCAACTCTATATTAACTACATAGCACCATCCTCACACATAACCTTATGACCCCCCCAGGCACTGACCAACTGAATGAACATGGRGTGGACAGCCCACAGACATACCATAAGCATTTCTAGAAGCCATAGTTGGTCTCCTTTAAGTCTGAACAGACGGTGTGTTGGTGCTGACTGCAGACAAATGTCTTCTTACCGCTGACGGTCTGACTTGTAGGTGGCTGTGAGTTCATCAAATAAGGTACTGTTCATCTCCATGAAGGCCTTCAGGACGTTGTAGACCAGCGCCACGATGGCCCTGAGACACAGGACAGACCGCTGAGTCAGACCACTCAGACACACACACACACACAGACAGACAGACAAACACACACACAGACAGACAAACACACACAGACAGACAAACACACACAGACAGACAAACACACACAGACAGACAAACACACACAGACAGACAAACACACACAGACAGACACACAAACACACACACAGACAGCTGAGACTCTGTTATTTTAATCTGACACTAATAAAAGTCAAACAGTGAACTGGGTCGGACCCTCTCAGTAAAACCCTGCAGCTAGCACACATTAGCACCTAGCCATGGTGCGTTCACAGACCAGGGAGAACGTAGGACGTGTGGACTCACGGGTTCCAGTGCTCTTTGGAGATCCTGTAGAGGCTGGCGAACATGATGGGCAGGATAACGCTGGAGTTCTCCTCAATCAGACTCATGATGTACTCGTTGTTCCAGTAGTACAGAGCTCGCTCTGCCACCTGACAGACCACACAGAGAGCCTTCACAACCAGTACAGACTGGACAGGCAGAACCTCCGGTCCGGTTCATACTGACCTGGAAATGTGGGCTGGACACACATCTGGAGATCTGTTTGAAAAGTGGCTCCTGGATTTTAACGAACTGTGTGGGTTCAATAACGTCCAGGATCTCCTCCAGCTCTCCTAAAAACATCACCTGAAGCAGAGCAGGGGGAGAGGTTACCCCCCAACACATTCTGCTTTTTATATCCCTGTGGGGACTTTCCATTGACCTACATTTTTTTAGTTTAGTTCAAACTTTACTCATTTCTTAAAAAACTACAATTAATTCTATGTACAATAAAAAGAAAATGCTAATAAAATGAAATGAAAGGTGGCAGAGAAGAAAAAACTCATAATTTTTATTTCAATTTTTAATTTTATATCCTAACCCTGAATATTTACTCATTTCTTAAAAAACTACAATTAATTCTATGTACAATAAAAAGAAAATACTAATAAAATGAAATGAAAGGTGGCAGAGAAGAAAAAACTCATAATTTTTATTTCAATTTTTAATTTTATATCCTAACCCTGAATATTTACTCTAAAACTAACCTCACAGGTACCTACCTGACCCTAAACTAACCTCACAGGTACCTACCTGACCCTAAAACTAACC
>NW_013954707.1:2080-3871 GCF_001266775.1 Austrofundulus limnaeus
ACACACACACACACACACACACACACACACACACACACACACACACACACACACACACACACACAGTCTTACCTCTTTTTGACTGCAGGTTTTCGGCCAGAACTTCAGTAAGCCTCTGATGACCTGAGGAGTAAACACACGACGGTTTGTTTTCTGTGATTTGGGAGTAAAARCTGTTTGTGTCGCCTTCAAAGGTTTAAACTGAGARGTCTTTAAATGTCAGCAGGATCTTTTCAGGACAGTAGTGAGAGTGATCAGATGTTCTGGATTCTGACCCGTTCTCCTCTGTCCCCGCCGTCTGAATGTGTGCTTCAGATCCAGTGCAGCATGTCTTTGATATCTAGTTTGTTTTTTACATTTTATGTCTGCTTTTAATCTGACAAACACTTAAAGGTCAAATGAAGAGGAAAAAATGTGTATTTTGCATATTTTGCAATCATACAATGTTTTATTTAAAATTGTGATTTAAATTATTCACAACTGTAATGATAAAATATATGTGASCCATCATATCGAAATGAGGATTAAATCAAATTAGGTCAAAATGACCTACCGTATTTATTCATGTATAATACAATCATCATTGTTTTACATTAAGAAGCAAAAAAAAAAATCTAATCATCAATTGCCTATGTACAATACTACCCCCCAAAATTTATGGATAATTTTAGGGTTAAATTTCTAGTATTATACATGAATAAATACAGTAATTACATTTTGATACCTGGATCATCCTGATGTCATCAGTTTATCCACAGATATGACTTCATTAGTATGATAATATGCTACTGTTTGGTCTGAATCTTAAGTTTATGTAAATTTATRGAGTCATTTTTGATGTTTGTATAAAGAGGAAACCTCAAATATTATTTGTATATGAAGATTTCCCAGTTGGAAAGAAACAAAAGCAGTGCTAGCTCACAGGGAAAAATTCAGACTGTAAGGTGTTTTTCCTCAAAATCAGGGTTTTTGTTGCTACTGCTCAAAAAAWGCTTCAAAATSTTTTTTKAGGATTATATTTCAGACAGCTCATTCAAATTATCCACTGATAAGGGATTAATTCATTATATTTTGATAAAATGCAATTTTTGAACATGTTTAAATCCAAACCCTATGTCAGCCCATTTCTCCACTTTTGGACTTAATCCTGGTTTGGATCTGACGGCTCACATACGACCTGCTAAACGAGACTACAGAGCAGAGCCTGAATGATCCCACAACATGAAGTAACTTTTCTACAGGGGGAGGGGGACATTTTCAGGATTTATTCTCTCTGTACGCGTTTTAAACTCTACATTTCTTCATTTTCATTATGTTTCAAACTGGTCCTGCTCAGGTGTGTCTGCACTCACAGGTGTGATGATGTAACTGATGACAGGACTGTAGAGGCTACAGTTCTACATCACTTACACCACACAGCTCTACCTGACTGCAATCAATAAGGTCTGACACTAACTTTAGTTTATCTGCTGTGGATTTTCTGTCATCACATGATGGGAAATAAACAAAACAAAACAACTGGACTTCTGTTCTGTATCTGACACAACGTGTGGAGTTTCAAGATTTAAACTGCACAGGTTGGTATTATTTTATGGATCATCTGCTCAGGGTGATCTCAGGTAGGGCTGCCATGATTAGTCGACGACTAATCAATTATTAAAATAGTCGATGACTAATTCAATCGTTGGTTAGTTGGGGTTTTGTTTTGTTTTTCTCTCCAAACGTCTTTGACAGCTTCCACTGCCACATCTACCTTTCTGTCCTTGACACACATGCACAGTAGTGGTAACT
>NW_013954707.1:3881-6150 GCF_001266775.1 Austrofundulus limnaeus
AAACTGAAGTACTCGTACTTGTGCTCAGTCTTGAAAAAACTGGTATCGGGACACCCCTAATTTTAAGAAAATGAAAGAGAAACCTGTGTAATATCTGCAGAGCAGAACTTACCTTCCACAGCTATTATTTTTAGTTAGCATATAGCTAAAATCTAACCATGGTTATATAATAGCAGCTGCATTCTGGTGTGATAAGCTGCATGTTTTATATTCAAGTAACGTTTGATCTGATTAGTCGACTAATGGAAAAAAATAATCTGTGATTAWTTGATTATAAAAATAATAATTTGGGGCAGCTCTAATCTCAGGCAGCAAACACACATGATGTAAKACCAGCGTCAGACGAGGTCATTTTAAAAAACATCAGATGTGCATCAGAACCAGAATCACGTACAGAACTGACATAAATCTGATCTGGAGAAACTCTCWGGTTGAAAGATGAAAGAGTGAAAGTTGTGACAGAATGAAACACAGTTTAATCAGAATCCCTGCTGACTAAAACCAAACATTAAGTAAAACATATTTTCCAGTGTTCTGAAGTAAYTCATGTTCTGATACTTACTGGTTCTGTTAATGTTGGGTCTTTCTCTAAGAACTGTACAATGCAATAAGCCAACTGAAAAACAAACAAACAAATTATTGCAGTTCTGTTTCATWTCYTCTCTGTGGCTAAGAGACATCTGCCCCCCCACAGAGACTCAGGTGAGTACAGAGGCAGGTGGGGGGTCTTACCTGTGCATGGAAGAGGGACAGACTCCTGACAGTATGCAGCGGAATCAACACTTTGACCAGAAACTGTTTATGTTCTGCCTTCAGTGGCAGAGCGAAACCATTGATTATACTGGGAGGTGGGGGGAGGGGGGAGACAAAGATAAAGATTTGTTATTTTCATCTATATCTGTATCAGTTAAAACTCCTAAATAAGTAGATGTCTCTCTTTGACCCTTCCTCTCTATCTAGTAAAGTCTAAGGTCATAAACTACTGAGTCCATCTTTCTACAAAGATTATTRACCCCAAAGGTCAGWCCGTGCAATGCTGAGAGAAATGAGCTCTATCTCAGACTCTAAAGGCCTGAGTTTGCAGGTCAAAGGTCAAAGCAGTGTGCAGARGTGTCCTTGTATGAACCCTGCTTTTATAAAACTTTTAGTTTTAACTTTGAAGACTTTTTCAATCACCGTGTTTACTTTAAAACACATAAAACAAACAAGTGCAGAAACAAGAGGTTCGGACCCAAAGGACTGAAATAATCCTGCATATAAAACAGTTTCTCTCTTTTCTTGTCCTCCTCTGCAGATCTTAATGTTAGAGTAAAGCTGAGCTGGACCAGGACCGTGTGTGTCGGAGGATCACAGGTGCAACATACCTCCCCAAGATCTCCAGCAACTCAGCCACCCCYTTGAAGTGCTCCGTCTCATAAACAAAACTGAGAGGAAGACAGAGGAGAGGCGTGAGACAGAACGAGGAACAAACTTTTTACTGCAGCTGAAATGAAAAACAAGAGCTCACCGTAGAAAAATATTATTGATCTGTTTTCGTATAAAAGCCCTCAGCCCCAGGAATTTGCCGTAGATTCTATGTAGGACCGTCTTCAGATAGTCCCTCTCTCTGGGGTCCTCGCTGTCAAACAACTCCAGGAGCTGGAGAAAACACAAAAACATCAACGAGGAACCAAACACTGAGGCAGAGGATGCCCAGTGTCTGTTTGGGTCGCTCACCTGTAGGACAAACTTCTGGTCTATGTACTTTTTGGCAATGCTGGGCTGGAATTCCTGACTCTCCAAGAAACGAATGAAGAACTCGTATACCAACTAAAAACAAAAAGAAGACAGAAAAAACTCCTTTAATGATTCAAATCCTCAGGATCCTCTGGATTCACTGAAGCAGATCAAAACTAAACCGAGTCC
Organism: Austrofundulus limnaeus; assembly: GCF_001266775.1. NCBI lineage: Eukaryota > Metazoa > Chordata > Actinopteri > Cyprinodontiformes > Rivulidae > Austrofundulus > Austrofundulus limnaeus. The sequence continues at coordinate 5,787 of NW_013954707.1, forward strand.
CTCCCTCTGTTCAGAACAGAACTGCCCTTCAAACTGTCTGAACGTCACTTTCTTCATGATCTGAAAGAACTCCAGCAGGTCTCAGGTTCACTGAGTCAGGAACATTTTAGAGCAGCGCTTCTGAACCTTCTTGACCTCGGGGCTCAATTTGTTGAACATAACGTGGACGAGGCCCAGTCAGACATTATCATACGGATCAAAATGATTAATTATTATAAATCTTGGTTTAATTTATATTGTACTTACATTATAACTAAATTAAATACACTCAAAGTTTAAAAGAAAACTCCTGTCAAATAATCACAAGACATGATTAGGACAAACATGTTTTATATTGTAACCTGCCCATAATTACTTCAACAAC
>NW_013954707.1:6202-7059 GCF_001266775.1 Austrofundulus limnaeus
CTGTGAAAATAAATTTGATAAAGTACAAATGAAAATAAAGCCTTTTTAAACCTTTGCATGGTAGAACCAGAAGCTGCTCTTCATATTAGTGAAAAACTTTGATCTTTTTTGATAACTTACCTTCATTTTTGCTTCTACTTTTCATTTAAAGCAGGTTTCCACTCTCGGCAGCTATCTAAGGTTCTTCTTCTACGTTTTAAAAAGTTGTTGAGTGTATTGAAACTTATTCAAAACCAATGTGGTCCTGTGGCCCTCTGCAGGCCAAAGTTAAAAACTGTTGTTCTTTTGAGGCCCTCAGGGTGGCGATCACGGCCCACAGGTTAAGAATCTCTGCTTRAGACCATTGAAGACACTGTTCAGTTCTGAGCACATGACAGGATGTAAACTTTTACACCTGCCTTTAATAAAAATTAAATAAAGTATGTTTTGACCTGTAGGTGGGGCCAGGAGGCCTCCAGCGTGGGCTCATCCTCCTCAGGGTCAAACTCGTTACTGTCACTGGGCGGAAGGGTCCGGAAAATGTTGTGAGACACCTGAGAGAAAACAACCATAAAAAACATCAGGAAACACCTGCCAGGGCCCYCCCCTGCACCTGCAGTCCCCCGATCAGAGGGGGACGCTTTCAGTCTGTGGACTTCTGACTGTCCCTACAGACATGCTCGGTTCTGGGTCCTTGGTTCCTGCTCATGGTTCAAACMGTCACYWTGATTAAGGTCACAYCAATTTAAATCTGCCAGGACCACATTCCAACAGGGTCCTGAGACATTAAGACCAGTTTAAACAGGGTCCTGAGACATTAAGACCAGTTTAAACAGGGTCCTGAGACATTAAGACCAGTTTAAACAGGGTCCTGAGAC
>NW_013954707.1:7069-9199 GCF_001266775.1 Austrofundulus limnaeus
TAAACAGGGTCCTGGGACATTAAGACCAGTTTAAATAGGGTCCTGGGACATTAAGACCAGTTTAAACAGGGTCCTGGGACATTAAGACCAGATTGAACAGGGTCCTGAGACATTAAGACCAGATTGAACAGGGTCCTGAGACATTAAGACCAAATTGAACAGGGTCCTGAGACATTAAGACCAGTTTAAACAGGGTCCTGGGACATTAAGACCAGTTTAAACAGGGTCCTGAGACATTAAGAGCAAATTGAACAGGGTCCTGAGACATTAAGACCAGTTTAAACAGGGTCCTGGGACATTAAGACCAGTTTAAATAGGGTCCTGGGACATTAAGACCAGTTTAAATAGGGTCCTGAGACATTAAGACCAGTTTAAACAGGGTCCTGAGATATTAAGACCAGTTTAAACAGGGTCCTGGGACATTAAGACCAGTTTAAACAGGGTCCTGAGATATTAAGACCAGTTTAAACAGGGTCCTGAGACATTAAGACCAGATTGAACAGGGTTCTGGGACATTAAGACCAGTTTAATCAGGGTCCTGAGATATTAAGACCAGATTGAACAGGGTCCTGGGACATTAAGACCAGTTTAAACAGGGTCCTGAGACATTAAGACCAGTTTAAACAGGGTTCTGGGACATTAAGAGCAGGTCCAGACAGAGTCCTGGGACATTAGGATCTGGTGTAATTCAATATAAGTTCATGAGATGTAACTATTTTTAGTGGAAGTTGGTGAAATATTTTAATTTGGGTGTGAACCTAACTTCCCTCTGAGATCAATAAAGTATTTTTGAACTGAGCTGAACGTTTCAGACCTCTGCAGAAGAGCAGCAGGTCGAAGCACACAGCTCCATCYTCCATCATGTTGGTTTCTGCTCACCATTTTGACGACCTCAGGGTAGGCCTGCTCCGTCAGGTAGCCTCGGCTGACAGTCACATAGTCCACCAGCTCGTTAAGTGTGGAACGCTTGTACTCCTTCATCTTCAGGTCCGACAGCGTGTCCATGAAGTCAAAGACGGTACAGCACTGCTGCAGCTTCTTCAGGAACAGCTCCGGCTGCTCCGGTGACGGCACGTCTGTCAACACCAACAGAAAGAGCCGAGTTAAAACGCTTCAAAGTTTCATTTCACCAGTGTGCACAGCTGAGGCTGTGTGTGCGAGCTAAAATGATGTTAGCGTTATTGCTAACACGGGCTAATGTTCAAAGCAGTAACAATCTTTCCTGCAGTGCTCGCTGTTCCAGTCCTTGACACGCTGCAGGTGTGTGTCTGAGACAGGCTTTCACACCTGAACACAAGAGCTGTGATGTAAGCATTTTACCAAGCATTGTACCATTTTAACCAATAGGAAAATTCCACTGCAGRAGCCACTGTTCAACCCATAGAGGGCAGCACTAAGATGTTTTTAAACTAAACAGCTAAACAAATTTACACAAAAATGTCAAAATTTGCACAGAAATATTTAGATATAACTCCTGAGGAAAATTTGAGACAGGTTATTTACAAAAATAAAGTTGATTATGGAGTTAGTTACACATTAAAGCTGCCATCAGCTGATGCTCAGATTCTGTGCTGGTGAGGACTCTCACCTACTACCACACAAAGGTTGAGTTCAGAATCTGTAAAAATGACTAATAAAACATCATTTTATTTTGTTTTGACCAGTAAACGTTCCCCTAGTTTCCTCACATACAATAAGTAAAACAAATGCAGCCAGGGTCAGGAGCACTTTAAAAAAATTTTTAAAAAAAGAACAATCTCCCTCTTTTACCTTCTTCTGAGGCCCAGACACATCACAAGAACTTTGAGTTAGTCCCTGGTCTACGGAGACCCTGATGTTCTGTCCTGGTTTGAGATTAACGTTGATTTTATTCCGTTCCACAGATTTGGAGCAGCAGAGGCTCCTCCTTGGCAGGAGAAGAGAGGATAAACTGCTGCTTAATTAACGCTGAGAGCAAAGCCTAATGAGTCTCAGCATGACAGAGACAAGCTGGAGTTTGACCACAGGAGCCCCGAGAACTGAGTTCATTACATAACAGACAGCTAACAGCTACATGAGGAGCATCAGAGCAGCTAACAGCTACATGAGGAGCATCAGAGCAGCTAACAGCTACATGAGGAGCATCAGAGC
>NW_013954707.1:10199-15072 GCF_001266775.1 Austrofundulus limnaeus
GTGCAAAAACATTTTGTCGAAAAACGTAATTTTTTTTTCGAATTGACTTGTTTCCATTGAGGAAATTTATTTTTGAAATTCTAATTTGCGTATTTTCATGGTGAATGGAAACACAGCTGGTGTTCAACTGAAATGTCAAACAGTAAATTTACGCTGAAATCACTGTGACCTTCTGATGGAGTGGATATGAGAGAGAAAATACCTGAGGAACACAAACTAAACCCCAAACTGCTCAAAACAACAACATCTGAGGAAACTATGACAGAGATTATTAGAAAGAAAAGTAAAAGTTTGGGACTGAAACCTTGCACAGAGCAGCAGAGTAAACACTCGTCCAGTGTCAGCCCTCCTGGAGGAGGTAAGGCAGCCCACAGCATCAGACAGTTCAGACAACAGCTCAGATCCCTGGTAGACGGTTCACTCAGTGATGCAGGAGAGGACAGCCGGTGGTTAAAGACCAGACAAAAGACAGACCCTGTGGTGCACCTGAAACAAACCAGGTCCTCTGAGGTCAGGTCTGCTGGCAGATCGGATCAAATAAGTGAATTAACTGCTCAGTGATTTGAAAAAGAGGCGGTTGGCTTCCATCAGAGAGCATGCTGTTGATCTCCAGCTCCAAGCTCAAACGAGACGGAGACACAAATTAATCCTTGTTCTTCCACTTGGTTTATGTGGACATATATGGGAGCGCAMGGAGACTCTGAGGGAAGAGGACTGGTCTTAAGACCAGACACAGCTGCACGCACTGCAGACCTGGGACATGAAACCATGACAACATTTTTTAACAAACTCCAGGACAGATTGTTTTATTTACATTTTTTTAATTTGGAGATCTTTCCAGCTTGAGCTTGTTTGTTTGTTGYAGTTGATTTTTGAAAATATTGTTTTGTTCTTATGAATGAATGAAACAAATAAATAAATAGCATCTCTTAATATACTGTGACAAGCCAAAATACCTATTTAAGATATCTCTAGTTATATTCTGACTTGTATAAATAACATCAGGTTTATCATCATGTTGGAAGGAGACTCCAGTTCAGGATATCTTAAATGTATCTTTAGAAARGAGATTCACTATATAAGATTTYATTAATWCAAACTGCAGACTTTCATGTTCTGTAAATGGTATTTAAAACAAAGCTGCTGCTGTTGATCATTGGTTTTATAAGCAGCCCTCCCAAGGCCTGTACTGGAAACACTGGAAAMGTCTAAWAAAGTTTCCTGAAGATGTTTTTGATAATAGAACTGACTGACAACCATGTTCATATTTTTGTAGTACAAAATAAAAGGTGAGTCGCATAAATTTATGTTTTCATAAAACAAGTAGTCCCCCCATCACCACGACCTATTTCCTGGGGAAACACTGGACTTMGTGCTGCATTCAGGCGCTAACAGAATTTACATGTTCTCAAATCGGGTGTAGTTGTTCCGACCTTTTTATGTTTGTAATTATAAGGTTTGTGAGTAACATACAGGGTTACTTAGTAAAATGATTTTAATAATTATTAGGATGACTGGTTGTTTTTCAGCACCAAGTATTTTAATTATTGTTCTAGTGAGAAAGTTGGTTTTTCTGACGCCACTTGAACGTTGCGCAGGTCTCAGGCAGGACGGGAAGCAGCTTGACCAAAAAGGATAAAAATAAATGAGCACACTTACTGCCACAGTGACAAACATGAACAAATATTATCAGTTCTGTTTGATATGATGTCAGACTGATAACTATCCTGCACCCCTACTTCCTCTACAACTTGAGAATTCACAGWCAGCAGTTCTCCTAAAACGTCAGTACTGTCCCAGACGTTTTACACAAAATGAAAACTTGTTGTGTTTTTTACATAAAGAGCATGCAGCTGATTTTTAGGCTCTAAACKATCTCCAGCTGAGGGTCCAAAAAACTGGTTCAAAATCATTTTGTTTTTCCACTCGTCCAACACTCACACCTGGGTTTCAAACCCACTTGTGCAACATTTATTTTCTTACCCTTGAGCAGCGGCAGTGGCGTGAGCTCGATGGGTTTGCCCTGAGAGCGGAACTGTGAGGAACTCTGCGACCGCTTCTGTTTCGCCTTCCTGACAGACTTCCGGGAAAATCCGTCCACTTTGTCCACGGATGGAGACGTGGTGGGTGCCGAGGACATGGCCCTTTGGAAAGACACAAGGAAGAGGAGAGTTAACAGACGTCCATGGTTAGATGGCAGAAGATCAGCAAACACCAACACTACTACAGAAATACCATTCATCTGACTTCATACATTTTTATATTTTAAATTTATATTTTACTAAAGAAGGAGAACATTTCCAGTTTGTTTAATGTCAAATAAATCAAAGTTGTTTCATTTGTTCTGTTTCATGCAGCACTGCTGCAGACACACACAGAGCTTCAGGCAGAAGGTGAAGGAAAAGAGGTTTGGAAAGAACAAAACNATGTGAACTTTACACAGAAAGGCCTCAGGCTGGAGAAGACCATCTTCCTGTGAGACAACAGCTTTAACTAGTCCCTGAGTTAAAGCTAACAGTGCATGTTGCACACGTTGTGAACGACTCTCCAACACATTTAATAAATTGACTGTTATGAAGCTTTTTTGTCTTTCATATGTTGACAATCTTTAGTAGATGAACATCCACTGAAAGTTTCATCAACATCCTTCTAGTGCGTCATGTGATATTTTGCTAACAGACATTTAGAGCTGACTGTAAAACCTTAAAGAGGCAGCATTATGTATTTTCCAGGCACATAGTTCAGTTCTGTGCTACAAACAGTAACTATTATACCTTGAGTTGTTGTGAAAATTCATTATATATCAAAAATGATTGTGGCTTTGCATCGTACACTGCAAAAACTGTCCATGTAACCAAGTTTTAAAATCTTACATCCAGCCAAAAAGTCTTTTTATCTTTTTTTGAGACTGATTTACTAAACAAGAACATAAAGTATAATACAGTTTTTATTGACTGGTTTGACCTGTTTGAAGGAACTGGGAACCTCTCAGTCTTCATCATCACCATCTCAGCAGAGCAGAAGACACCTCTTGCACTGTGTTAACCCATTCTCATWGGATTGACACAGTTTTCCACCCTTTTGCAAAACAGTTAATGCAGATGTCATTCAAGAAGTCCAAACTCCCTTTTAGCGTTCAGTATGAAACACAGAAAGCACCTGTTTGACACTTCTTCACAGATTTTTTTTTAATTTGCAGTCAATCATTCTGCACACCTGTGTTGTTCTTTTGTACCCTTATAGTAATGTTGTTTTTTTATTTATTTTTTCCTCATCTGTCCTTGTGTGGTTTTTAGTTTTTTTAGGATGGTTGCACCTCCTCATGATGTCTTCATGAAGATGATCCTTGTTCTGTGCAGGGTCAGTGGGAGTATGACCCAGAGTACCTGTTCTCTGTTTGTTATGTTCCGTCTTCTTATGAATGGTTGTTCTGAACTGTAATTTCATTGTGTTCTGTACAATGACAATAAAGGTCTAATCTAAAGGCCTGTTGCAGATTTTTGTTCTTTACTGTAAAAGACTGTGTTTTTATTGACCTAATTTCTCACACAGTAAAGGATTTTATTTTTATTTCCATGTATTCTCTGTTGGAATACAGTTTTTATTGATTGTTGTTGAGATGGTGATGATGAAGACTGAGAGGTTNAAATTAATAAAACAACACTTACAGTAATGTAATTTTAATATATGTCGATCCATTTGTTCCTCAAGTTTGTACTTTTTCTGATGGTGAAATAACACAAAACTGTATTTAAAAAACAAAGTGAAACACATTTAGGTACTAAAAGCAGATTTTGGTAGTACATCATTACATATATTTAATGTTAATCATTCTATTTGAAATGTTAAAGTTTGCCAAACCAAATCCTTGATTTGAATTGTTTTGTTGCCTTTCCTGGTTTTTTTCAAGTGCTAACCTTTTTAATCTTTGCCACTGGTGAACTTCAGTTAGACTTACTGCAAAGAAAATATGTTTTAACTTGTTTAATTAGAAAAAAAAGTGTTAAAAGATAGTAATTACTGAATTAATTACTGATTATCTATTCAGTCAGATGTCAAAGTGACCCTGCAGGACCCACTGTCTCTGATGCATCAGTGTATGAATGGGATGTAAAGCACAGATTAGTCTCCATAGATGATTTGTACATGTTAGCTTTGTAGAGACCTGATAGAGTGCTGAATAAATGTGTCTGTAAAAATGAATGTGTGTGTGAGTCGGTAAATGAGGGCGACGATTGTGTAAAGAGCTTTGAGTCATCTGGTTGAAACTTCATGTTGACAGGTTGACCTGAGAAAACCTTAAAACATCTTGTGCAAATGCTTTGTGTTTGATTTTTCTATTGAAATTGCAACAGCTTTTTGTTTCTTGTGCAACTTCAAACACAAAAAGACTTCTGAATAAATTTCCACAGAAATGAAGGAGCAGATTGTTAAAACTATTGTTGATTGATCCATAAAGACCTTCAGTTGATCTTGTGACTATAAACGGTCCATGTTTGTCTTTGTGCTGTTATGGAACCAAGCAAACCAGTTAGAGGATTGTTAAATCTGCTCTGTGAAAAACACATTTGTGTGTTATTGGATAACAGATTTTTAATCAGCACCACAGTATTTAACAAAAGATTGATTAAAATAAAACTATTTATTAAAAAAGGAACCAAATATGTTGGGCACATCAAAGGTTGAACGACTAATGTCATATTAATGATCAATTTCACTTAATGTTATTTCCTGCTGATAATACTTCTGAAAAAAATAATTGTGTTCATTACTAACAGGACACAAACGTTTATTTTTTATTTTGTGTGTGTGTGTGTGTGTGTGTGTGTGTGTGTGTGTGTGTGTGTGTGTGTGTGTGTGTGTGTGTGTGTGT
>NW_013954707.1:16072-21794 GCF_001266775.1 Austrofundulus limnaeus
AAGTATTACAGAGTAAATATCTTTATTTAATTTATTTATCAGATTATCCATGAAAAAGAATAATTAAAAAAAAGACTCAATCTCAGCTTCACCTTTAAAATAATCTTTAAAATGATTTGCCAAGCCCCGCCCCCCCACACCCTTATGTGTCTGCTACAGGCCACACCCCTCCACCTCAACCTCCACCTCGTCTTCCCACCCGTCTGCACCCCCAACACACACACGCCTGGCTGCCCCCCCCCTACAGTGATCATTTTAAGTGATCGATCAGCTGTTGTTCAGACCCTTATTCTTTTCAAATTAATAATAATTAATAATCTGCAGTTTGACAGTTGCACTTGGTAAGACTTCTTGAAGTTAAAAAAAACTTTTCAGATTAACAAGATTAATAATCCAACATATTCTGATCTTTAGTATATGTGTTTAAAAGCTTTTRTGATTTGCAGATTTAAGCTCGTGTATTCATTTAACGCTGTATTTTCCATATTTACTGAATTACATTTATCACAGTAACTGGTTACCTTTGATGCTAAATAAGTTTATCACAAAACCGCCATAACTCCTTGTTGTTGCTAAAACATCTGGTAGAYTTAAATTTTGAACATGTCTCCATTTGATTAATTTTTCTCCTTAAAATCAGAGTTCTGTCATTTTTCAGAGGTTTGTAGTTTATCCTAAATATCAGCTAAATMTTATTCTACCAGGTGTTTTAGCAACAAGAATTTATTTTTGCCAACTGTTGTAAAAGTCAACCAAAAAATTGGGCAGACAGCCGGTTGTTGTCAACAGGGTGTTTGCTTGACAACCTGGACAATTTCCTCATGTCTACCGCCGATAAACAAATCTAATTTTACAGTGTAATGCAGTTTGCAACAATGAGATGCAAGAAAAGTGTTGAGTTTCAGCAGATATTTCATGTAAATAGAACAGAATTCACCGTCTGTATGAGTTGATCAATTCACTGGAGCCTGAATTTAGACATTTTATTTCCAATAACTCCAAAAAATTGTGATAAATTTTGTTTTTTGCAATAATCTATACTTTAACTTAGAAATTATTATTCTATCTATGCCAATGCTGTGCAGGACAGTGACATAAGTTTATGGTTTTATCATTATTTTAAAAAGAGCATTAAACAAAAATTAAAAAGGGTTCATTTTTCTCTCTTTGGGAGGTTTTTTTTTTGCAAAGCTTCTGTTTGCAGTAAAGGAACACTTTTATAAACAGGTTATTTCTTAGTTTATTTGTTCTTTTTAAGCAAAGATGCACAAACTTTGACATGTTTTCATCAAATAAAAGCAGTGAAGCAAACATGTGAAGAAAGGATGTGTCTAATCCTGCATGTCTCTCATTTCACAAAGGAAAACARTGACGTCCTCCACATCCAGCTGTCAATCAGACAAGCATGGTGTTGGTTGTTCACTTACTTTTTTATTTTAAACTCTTCTGTCCTCACTTCTGTCACTGAGCGTCCAGGCACCACTCCTTAGAGAAACTCAGAGTCTGGCTCATAAAATCCCAGTTAACCCACACAGAGCCCTGAAAGCTGAATAAATCTACTGTAGTTTATCAGACATCCCATAGTGAGCAGAAAGAATACATTAATGGTCCAAAGTTTACAGAGACCACACACTGAAACAACAGCCTGTCCATCTCCAGCTGTTAAAAACTTCACTTTTATAGTTATAAGTAAACCAAACACATATTTACACCTCCTGATGGTTTTACATCTGACAGAAAGGCATCCAGTTATAGTGTGTATTTCCATCCAGTTATAGTGTGTATTTCCATCCAGTTATAGTGTGTATTTCCATCCAGTTATAGTGTGTATTTCCATNATCCAGTTATAGTGTGTATTTCCATCCAGTTATAGTGTGTATTTCCATCCAGTTATAGTGTGTATTTCCATCCAGTTATAGTGTGTATTTCCATCACAGCAATAAGACAATAGGATGTGTTGTTAAACAACTTTTAAATGGTCAAAACCAAGATTAATTCTTTCATCTTGAATCTCCAGTTTCCAACCTTTGGACTGGTGTTGTTCATGCTGCCGTCTGACCATGAAGGGATAATTACCCTCACACCAGCAGGTACAAATGAGCTCAGCAACTTTCAGACCCACGTCCACACGGAGCAGATAAGGATGAGGCACTTCCTGCACCAGCTCCTCATAAAAACAGCAGACTTTGGATGGTGAGTTATCTCTGCCCACAACACCAGAACCTCCTGAACACAAGCCCAAATGGACCTCTGACGTCTGACAGAACCAGCKAACAGGAGGGAAATAATGTAAACAATTTCTGCAGCCTGACCTTTTAYTGTCTGTTTCACCAAACCCTACCTACTGACCGTACAACTCATCGTATTAATATATGTCAAACAGACAGGACTTTCATCCAAAATCATTTCAATTTATCAAAAATGTATTTTTATAAAATGTACCAGTACTCCACAATCTGCCCATTCAGAGACCTGCCTCCAGATTTATTGGATTTAAAATCCTTCATCTTAATATGTTAATGTTTTACTCTGCCCTCCRCTTTTTTGTCCAGATATTATTTACTTGTTTTATTTTTCGGATTGCACAGTCTTGATATTTTGATGGTTYTACAGCTTTTATACTTTTTGTTACAAATGTTTGTATATCCTGTTCTGATTGTATATCTTTTAGATTTGCCTCTGATTGTACAGCACCTTGTGAATCTGTTTCTATGAAAGGTGCATATAAATATATAAATAAAACTTTACTTTACTTTAAACATCCAGCAGCAAAGTCAGGCCAGGTCACTCCATCAAACCTCTACCATTATATCACTGTCCACTCACTGCTAGTACCTGTCAGTACTCTGTGTGTGTGGTTGTACACACAATATGTACAAACGATTCTGGTCCATTTGATTAAAAAAAAAGCCTTCTGGGGTAAGAAAAGACTTAACAGTTTTTTAATAATCTTGTGCAGAAAAAGCAGATTGAAATCTTATAAGGGTCAACTTAACACAACAACAAAGTTAAAACTGGACCTTTTTCATCTCACCAGACCAGGTTTTAACATCATTTATGTTCAATAAAACTGACCACAGAGTCTGTTCTTACACAAAAATCAGCACTTTTTGCACTTTTGTAGACATTAGTGATTTTTGACCATTTTTGCTTTTTTGAAGTCGTTTCTCAGAATCTCAGTGACTGAATTACCTGAAAAAAACTGGGCATCTTGTACTGTTGAATGTCAATCAGCACAAAGATTATTTGGTTTGTGGCTGTCATACTTACTGAGATATGATGGTGTAGAAATGGATTTGGCTGATTTGCTCATAATTTTCAATTGGTGCGATTTTGTCATATTTGCCATTTTTGGGACTCAATATTTTCAAAAGTGATTTAGACAATGGGGTAAATACTTATGTTTTTTGTTAAATATATGTTTGTCAGTCAGTAAAGTAATTTTCTTGGGTTTTAGAGGATTGGATCCATTGTTTTATCCTCCATGAAAACAGCCCTGCAGACTGTCAACATGAGGCACAGCTGGTCACCAGAGTAAAATGACCGCTGTTTGAAAAGTACATGCCTGATTTTGAAAATCTAAAGTGCAATGGATTTCATTTTTTATTCTCTAACAAATAAATTTTGAATAATTGCAATAACATGTAGTTAATTTTTTTGTTTGGGATACCTACTTAAAGATTTTTTCTAAATTAATCTTATGCAGAAAAAGCCAAAAACCAGAATGAAATCTTGTAAGGGTCAACTTAACACAACAAAGTTAAAACTGGACCTTTTTCAMCTCACCAGACCAGGTTTTAACATCTTTTATGTTCAATTAAACTGACCACAGAGRCTGGTCTTACACAAACATCAGCATTGCACACAATGATGAGGCATTAAAGTAGCAAACGTCACAATAAAATGCCATAAAGTGACTGCAGTTTGATGTCTCCTGTCATCAGCTGGAGCAGCAGGAGGTCATTAACGACATGAGGTCAAACATGAAGCGGTTACAGAGCTGCAGCTTCGGGCCTAGCAGCGCCTCAGCACCGGAACGACAGCTAGCGACSTTAGCTTCCCAATGAACCCGAACAGACCACCACATCCACGGTTCTTATGGTCTTCACTACATGCACAAACACACTACATGTTTTAAATGTGGGGATAAATGAGTATTTTTACTGCAGTTATAAGGTTCACATCACAACACTAGCTTTGGCGTCGCTAGCTAACATTAGCGGTGCGGCTAACGCGGGTTAGCTCAGGCTGAACTTTGTGTGCAGCCCAGAGGAAAATCAAAGCTCTGCTCCGGGACAGACAACATATTTCATTTTAACTWCAAACATCAGGAACAAGAAATGTGCCAGGTCCAAATTAAAATGTGTGCCGGTGAGGTAACATTACCTGGGCGGGCTCGGGCGATCACCCATCATCCCAGATGTAAATACAGGGACGGTGCTGGTGCTAATGCTAACGTTAGCTCGCAGACCGACAGAACCACCGGGATGGGAGACGCACACTGTCCCGAGTCCAAACCTGAGTCCCGGTAAGAAGGTGCAGCCGGGCGGGCGCGTGGCTGTGAGCTCTCCGGCAGCMGTGTTCACCTGGAGCCTGTGGTTCGGATAGGGCGGTGAGGGGTTCTGCTGTGTGCGGACAGTTCTCGAGCTAACAGCAGCAAAATGTGGGCCTCAAACAGCCAAACCCACAAGAACCTTTTCCTTCCAACCGAATAATCCTCAAAGTCCCAGCAAGAACAGAACCCGTGTCCACAACAGCACCGGGTTGGAGACTTTACATTCCTGTTTCCGGTTTGTTTCTCCGTCCTTCTGGAGCCCCTGGATGCTGCGGTTCGCCGTTACTCGGGTTTTTGATTCGGGGCTGTTTCTTCTCAGCCTTTTGTCAACACTGCTGGGTCGACACCACGGCACACAGAACACACACCGCGGCGCAGCGTGCTGAGCGCGGCCTCGGCTCACGTACGACGCTGATTGGCTGCCGGGAGCCATGGCGGAGGCTGTGATTGGACGGAGCGGCTGTCGATCAGCGCGCAGGAGAACGAGGCTCTGATCGGGTGGTTCGGTGGAGGAGCAGGGAGAAGGGGAGAGATCCGGGCGGAAAGCGAAGCTCCGAGTCCCGGAATGAGGTCAAACCTGTCCGAGGCTCAGCCCAGACGTTTCTCCCTCCATGTTTCTGTTGTTGGAGAGGAAACAGCGCGAGGATTACATGAAGAACTGTAGAGGTTACATAACAGTTTTTACCTTTACTGCCGTGGTTCTGTTCATGTTGTAGTGATGGACATGAGACATGCAGCCTGTCCAGACCTGTCCCTGTCTGGCCTTTTTATCACCCATTCACTCAAATAAATCAATTATATTTGTCCTTTTGACAGATGGGTCAGTCAGACACCCTGAAACATAAATCACTGTTTATTCAATCCTACAACACAAAATAATAAAAATCAAGAGCAGATCATCTGAACTCATTTTATTCATCTCCAGACAGAGTTTAACAACAGCTTTGTATGTTAGGAGGAATATTTTAAATTCTATTCTGAATTTGACAGGGAGCCAGTGGAGAGAAGCTAAAACTGGAGAAATATGATCTCTCCTTCCAACTCTCATTAAAACTCTAGCAGCAGCATTTTGGATTAACTGAAGACTTCTTAAAGAGGTTTTTGGAGCCCAGATAATAGTTTTAGCTCCAGTTTTAGCTTCTCTCCACTGGCTCCCTGTCAAATTCA
>NW_013954708.1:0-408 GCF_001266775.1 Austrofundulus limnaeus
GAGAAGAACCCGTCCAGAAGACCTATATAATTTTTTTCTTTTTGATTTTTTTACCTGGATTACTGAGATGCATCAGGACATTCTCAGCTGTTTCCACCTTCAGTCATCCCCGCCCTGTATTTAGTCAGTCTGTTTTCTCCACTCAGTATCCGATCATTGTTTGGTTTTCGTCCTGGTTCCCCTGTGTGCTGAGTTTATGAGTTTTCTGTTTTGCCACCACGTTGGCTCTGCCTGCCTGCATTGATTCTGCCGCTTTGACATGACAATGTGGCAACTAATTGTAAATCATATACCAACATGGAGGACAGGGTTCTGTATTTTTCATTTATCACCAATATTTTTTACAGGGAACATTTGCCAAAACAAAATGTTCCTTCTTGATTTACTATATGTACTAAAGTAAAATAT
>NW_013954708.1:663-2506 GCF_001266775.1 Austrofundulus limnaeus
TATTTAGCCCAAATGTTTTATTGCTTCCTCTTTGTTTTTAGTTACCTTTGCATTAAAAGAGCCAGCTCTGAGCAACATGCCCCCCCTCCCCTTAGCTTTTATATCAAAAGCTATAAGTATTTGCATGAATAACCCTAACACACATTCTGTCCAAAGGTTTATTTAGTTCAGTAAAGCAGCTGCAATATAAATGTATCTGTTGGTGTAACAGAGAAATAAGTCACGTTCCTCTTTGAATTATTTTCCAACAGAGTTTACAGTAAATTCAGAACCTTACAGCCAGCAGCTCCAAGTGCTGTGATATATTTCTTTACAGCAACCAACCATACAGATGATTTGTGATCAGATGACAAAGATGTAAACGTTACGACAAATGTGAAACAAGACAATTATATCCAAAAACAAAGAAACAGGACACCMGATTTAATAACAAAGACTCAACATTTTCTGCATTACATGTTGCATTTAAAATAAATCTGACTTTTTATGAGTTATAAAATGAAAAACAAAATGCTGTAATTTAACTTGTAAAGTGAATGTTTTCACAGAGTGGATTTGAAGTCACATTCAGGCTGATTAATAATGTTTGCAATGACTGAACTTACCTGATGGTGTTTGTAATGATTTCTGATTTTCCCTCCAGTACAAAACCAAACTAAATTGTTCTAATTTAAAGTGAAAGACTATTTAYCATCACAAAAAAGGTTCAGGTTCTTGTTCCAACTGCTTTTATCTACAGATTATAACTTACAGTTCTAATTTAAAGATGCTGCTTTAAATTTAAATTATTAAAAAAAACAATGTTTTTGTCTCATCATTTACATAACTGGTTAATGCGCCCAGATTTATTGACTCTATAGTCAATAAGGGGAAAAAGTATCAAAGTGCTACTGATTAAACCTAAAAGCTTTTTTTTTAACTGCTGGTGATGTGAAATCCTGTGACTTCGCCATGAGACAAACGCATCAGAGAAGCATATGATGGTGATAAAGGTCCATTTATTCATTTCAGGGTCACACACCTAAAACTTCATCTTTAAAGAAATGAAATTGTTAATAAGTTTAGTATAAACAGGTCACAAAATAATACATTATGGTTGCTACCAACTATTTKTACTAATTATAAAGATGTAATGTAGGATGCAGGACAAAATAAATTTATTTTTGCCAGTGTTACAGTAACAGTTCCTGATTTGTGGCAGTTTGGTTCTCACATTTTTTACATGTTTAGGGTTTCTTGGTGTGCTCCCAGAGTGATGACACTACATACATGTATATATAAGGCCAATATAGTGTATTTTTAGTACATAAACTGATGATGATTATTTTATTTTTTATTTTATTTTTTTCAAATAATCCTTCCCTGAAGAAGTGGGCGACTTTCTCCTGATGATTGTCGACTCAGCAGGTTCCACAGCAGCAAAGGTACTGATGTTACAGAGAAGCTGCCCTCGTCATCGGCAGCGTGGTCTCCACTCAGAGGCTGGTACTGCTTAAACCGCCTGGTCAGAGAGGCGACAGGTGAGGTATTTAAACAAGAGTTCATGTATGAAAAGAGTTAAAACAGACAAGAAATTAGTATATATATTTTTTTTACATCTGGTATTGATTAAAAGCTGGAACCAGATTAAAAGAAATAACATGATCTGATGGTCACATATGTYCTCTTAAAATATTACACGTGAAATTAAAATGCTTACATCTAAGTTGCCATTTTGCATTTTCTGCTGTGAAATCCCACTGCCTYTAAATTAAAACACAGGTGAGGTGCTGCCACAGTTCTTGGCTTGGTTCAGGATTTAAATCAACTTGGTTGAGAAAAGATTGTAAGTTTTGCTTAAAAC
>NW_013954708.1:3506-19573 GCF_001266775.1 Austrofundulus limnaeus
CTCAAAAACTATTAAATATAGGAGCTTTAGCTTTCTTTTGTTATTTAGCTCTGATGAGGGGCTATCCATCAGGTCAACCAATCCCCCTCCCCCCATAAAAAAGACCCCCACCCAAACCACTACAATTTTGGGATGCACCTAGTAGCATGACATTTATTAGGAATAAAGACTTCTGAGTTATGGTGCATTTGTGCGTGCGGGGGTCATTATGTTGCTGCTATGCGGTATCTAGTTTTAATATGTTCTTGGCTACTGCCTGCAGCTTATTCTATCTGATTTCTGAACATTTTTTTCAATCAGGTTGTTTTTTGTTGTAGTAAATGATGTGTTTCTGAGTGTTTAGTTTAATTGGATAGTTAAGCAGAACTTTTGATCTTTTTAATACTGACCTGTGTTATGTTGTGTTATGTTTTGTTCTTGCAATTATATGAAATTTTATTTTTTTATTCCCATGTTCACAAGAAATGAGAAATTTATAACTTGTGTTCAAGAAACTCTAAAAAAAAAAAAGCAACAACAACTAAAAAGAGCCCAGATTACGAAAACTCAGATTTTGACAAAAACATGTTCTAACAACATTCTTGTTTCGGATATGTTAATCATTTTTAGTGTTTCATTCAGAGTATTAACTATGATTTTAATCCTTTTATTAGTGACTTTCTCAACTTCTTCACTCACCTGTACATCAAACCCAAACAACAAACAACGCAGGCCAGAACCATACCACCCAGCACAGTCGCAGCAGTACCAGCTGGTGAACCACYAGAGGCTGAAATGAATGGAATCATACTGGTTCAWTTAAGAAAAAAAAAACACTTTTATGAGTGATTTCAGTGAATATTTCTTCTTTTCCCTCTCACTCACCTACTGCTACACTGACTCTGGCGCTCGCCATGGCCAGGCTGATGTTATTAGCCAGTGAGATGTTGAGGCAGAAGACTCCGGTGTCGTTGAAGAACTGACGGAGGACCATCTGACAGTCTGGAGGGGGCGAGGCAGCRTTGCAGATGGTCTGTACCGGTGTGACACAGTTGGCATCGGAGATGATGGTGCACACCTGACTTGGCAGACTACAAGTGGGAGAGGGAAGAAGAAGAAATAATCAAAAGCAAGGTCAAGGAGGACAGGAAAATGATGAACGTGGAAGATTTGGTTCAGAGAAGACATTAACAACTGCAAATGCAAAGAGAGAGAGAGAGTAAAAGCCTGTAATGAAAGCTTGTACCCACCTTCCCTGACAGGAGATGGTGACATCCACAGCATTTTGGTCCGATGCCGTCGCCACTGACACAACGTTGGCCACCTGAACAATCTCCACACTTTCAATACCCTCTGCAGGGTTSAAGAAGGATCGTAAAAACGTGATTGAAAAGCTTTTTATTGTGGTGTTTTTAAAATTAGGTGCAGTTTTGTGATAGGTACCAGGGCAGAATGACACAACAACACTTACGGACAACATCCAGAGTTGTAGCRAGGGAGCCGTAGCGGTAGATCGGGCTGCAGTCGGCTGGGAGCTCCGGCGCTTGTCTTTTGGCCACAACCAGGGCAACCTGAGCTGGATCTGCTTCCACTTCAGCCTGAACTTCCTCCTCAGCCGGAGCCGCTTCCTCCTCACCTGTGTAACAGATTTAGCCTGAATGCTTTTTGTTTCTCTTTCTACTCTGTCGTAATTGAAACATGTGGTAGATCTTTACTTGTGGTGGCTTCAGTAGCAGCGACCACGTTTTCCGTCTCAGCATCAGCTGGAGCAGCCTCCTCTGYGGTTTCGGTGGCAGCGAGTGCGACGACATCACCAGCCGGTGCTTCGGTTTCAGCTTGGTCCACCTCTGTGGCGACGGCTGTAGCCTCGGCAGGTTCTACAGAGGCATCGGTAGCTTCCTGCTCTGCAGCTACTTCTGCCTCTGGGGCGACAGTGGCRCCCTCAAGCACATCAGCTGCAACAGCAGGAGCAGCTGAGGCGGCGGCATCAGCCACAGGCTCGTTTTCTGCAGCTGTCACGTCTTCAGCTGCTGCGGCGTCGGCCTCCTCTTCAGCAGCATCTGCCTCTCCAGCTGTGTCGGCAGGATCTTGCTCTGCTGGGACAACCGCTGCATCCACTCCTGCAGGAGCCACTGAAGCAACCTCCGCGGCCTCTGAGTCTGCGTCCGCAACGGGTTCCTCCTCAGGAGGCTGCACCGAGGCGGCGACGGGASTGGCATCAGAGGCAGGGACGTCCAGGGCAATCGCACCCTCTCCCTCGRACGATGCAGCTGCAGGGGTGGACGCCATGATGACCACAGCTGGRGCTGCTGAGGCATCAACGGGCACAACTGTAAGAAAAACAAACAAAAACTGAAATATTATGTCCAGAAACATTAAGCCGCCCCCCAGAACTATCATGTGGACTCTCACCAGCCGTGGGGTTCTGGCAGGAGTTGGGAATGCTCGCCATCAGGACCACCTGAGGTTTGAAGGTTCCCACTGAAAGGTAGGTGTGCGTGACGGTGCGCTCTCTGGAGATGAGCGTTCCGCTGTTGTCACCGAAGTCCCAGCTGAAGCTGATGTCGGCGCTGTTCAGGTACTGGCTGGGGTCGTGGAGGGCGACGGCGAAGGCGATTGCTTGGTTCTGGATGAAGTTCTGATCGTTCTGGTTTACATCGTTGACTTGAGACAGCGATATACTGAATGGAACTTGATCTAAAGACCAAAAAAAAGGAGCATCGTTGGGAGATTTACCAAAGGAAAAAAAGGGGATGAATGAACTTTTGGAATCGTAGCGCTCAGAAGACGCAGGCCACCTGTGATGGTGAAGACCGTGGAGGCGTAGCCGAGTGGGATGAACTTGTCCCGCCCTCGGCAGTGATAGATGACCACCTCCATGTTGTAGGAGCCCAGTGGGACGTTATCTGTCGCAATGGAGAGGGAGGAGGAAGGTCCATCTGCAACCTGCCAGAAACGCCCTCAAAAACAGGAACAAAATAACAAATGATTATTAAATCCTCATCAAACCAGTTTATTGTTGGTTCTTTGTGTGGAGATCTGGCATTTAAAGGTGACATAAAAATGTTTCAATGTAAAATTTGTGTGTTGTTGGAAACTATTTTAATATTTAGAGATCCACAATTTACAGCTGCTTCAGTAAAAAAAAAAGTCCAAAAGTGGCTTTTGCTTCAGTCAGAGTCTTTTAAATTTACCCCATGTTTTCCACACAAACACGTAGCGAGGTTTCCTGTTCTGGGTCACCGAAAAAGGTGTGCCATCAGGGAAAACTCCGGTCCACTCAGAGGTCTGGTCCGAATACACAGCCTGACCCTGTTGGTACTGACGCCCTGACAGAGGACAAAAACAAATATTTACAAATCTGACACATTTTCAGATAATAATCATATTTAGGAGTGAAAGGTTTTGAAATTATTTCCATTATTTCTTGTCCTGAACATTTCTTGATCATATTAAACCATGTTCTGTCTCGAACTCGGTCTTATCTCACCGTTGATGGTGCAGTTTTGCGCCCACACCACCTGGCCATCAGGCAGCGCCGTCTGGTTTGGTGGGAAATTAAGATTGATGGTAAAAGTTGATCTCGCTCCTGTCAGAGTGGGCGCGTCGTTCTTGAGGTCAAAGGTCACCTCACCACCTTGAAGAAAAAGGGTAAACCTAATTTAATAATTGTAGTAATAATTGCTTTCTTTTTTTAAATAGAAAAACCAAAAAGGTCTCACCAAACCAACAGTTTCTGAACCTCGGGTCTCCGTCCTGCCAAACTGGATACATCCGAGAGTTCCACGATCTGTAACGTGTGAACTGACTTCTCTGTCCTGCAAAAATAAATAAAATAAAATAAAATCATTAAGTCCCCCCAAAATATAAAACAAAATCAAGAGAAACAAAAGGAGCAAAAACACTAGTAACTGTTGGCAAAGTGTTGCTGTCACTCAAAGAACAGAAAATCAACTGTTTCCACTCAACTGAACTGAGTAAATGTAGCACATTTACTTTAAGTTGCCTTTATATAAATGTAAGGTAAATGTAAAATAWATGTTASCCTTACTCAATTCAGTTGAGTGGAAACAGTTTATTTTTTTAATTAAACCCAGTATATGTTTTATTTTTAACCAAAATGTTGGTTCTTAATGGGAGTAAAATGGCGGTGGGAGTCACACGGACCACAATCCCCCCTCAATCCCTTTCATGTGACTCTCAGCTGAGCACCAGTGAGGTGTGAGGGCCCCAGTCTCAGCTATAATAAAACCTGTTCCAAAAAAAAATAATTAATAGAAAACACTCACTTTAACAGGGTGAATGATTTTTACGTTTGTTTTCTCTTCCATTTTAAGCTCCAAGTTACCACACTTCAAATTCAATTCAAAAGTAATAAGAAAAACATTTATTGGWGTAAAATCAGATTTGTAGAAGCTAATATCCATGTTTCTGCTCTTACACAAAGTGTTTAGTGTGCAAGCGGCGCGAAACAAGCATGAGATGACAGATTTGATTTTTATGGGTCTAAACCATAAAAAAATCTAAAATAAACAAATAAAACACAATGTTGAGTTAATACATAATCATTTTAATTCTAAAAAAGTTATGTTGCTGTTTTTAAACTGTACTGGTGCAACATTTCACGTGTGACAGAGAAAAAAGAAAATCCTTTAAAAATTTAAGTTATTTTTATAAAATCTGTGAAAACTGAAAATCTGTTTATTAACATCWATTCATTGTAGGTGACTTTAAATCAAGAACATCCTTTAGTTGTAATTTGTAATGTTGTAATGATTACTTTAAATGGTAATTTCAGAACAATTAATGATTACATTTGTTTGTCTGTTTATATAAATGTATAATTTTAGATCTACTTACTTGTGGCCAGCACGGAGGTAAAAGCCAAAACGAGTAACGCCAAAGACCTCATTCTGTTTCCTGTCTGAGCCCAGATCCTCACCCTGCTGTCCTGAATCCCAAACAGACCTCAAACCTTAACCCCCCACCCCCTCAGTCTTTTTAAAACACCCCTGGACCTGAATTACCATAAAAAAAGTTCTGGCCTCTGACATCACTGGGAGTCCGCAGACTGGGACCCTCCCCTCGTTGACTTTTCGTCTGTTTGGTCAGAGCATTGTTGTTATTGTTTCCCCACCACCATCAACGATAATGCATCTGCTTGTGTTTGTCTGTTAGCAAAATATTTCATGAACCCATGAGTGCATTTTTAATGAAACTCTCTGAATGTAATAAATAAATTAAAGTAAAAACTTTTAGAGTCAGCCCAGTTCAAAATGGCCAAGTTGGGTATAGTAGTAGCTGAGAGTCGTCTTCGACACATACACTGAGTGTTAACAGACCTTTTAACAACTCATCAAAACATTTACAACCAAAGCAGCTGCTTTCAAGGAAACTACAGAACAGGAAAGGAGAACGCCTCAAGAACGTGTTTTTTGAAGTACAGTAAAAAGTTTTATAGTCAATAAAACTTTCTGTATGTGACGCTCGAACAGAGCTCAAGTGATGTCTGAATGTGAAATAAGACCTTGCAGCGATGCCTGCGTGGATGTCACAAGATTAGAGTGTGGAAGTTCATTCAAAAGCAGCTTTTTATTTCACATCCTGCTGTTCACCTTCCTGCTGCAGCTCACAGTAATACAGACTCAAACAAGTCCATGTGGAAGAGAAGTGGAGATGATAAAAAGTTAGGATACATGTGTCTTTTATCACAATCCAGCATTTTTTCTTATCTGGGGTTTTTCAGAAACTGTTTTCGAGTTGAAAGAATATTACTGAAGAAAAATACTCTTAATTTGTAAGTCAGTCAGGGATTGTTTCAGTGCAGATGTGTTCTGTTTCTAAACATATTAACTTTTGTGTAACCAGGCAAATCTGAGATCACAAATCTCTTGCAAGAGAGGCCTGAGTCTGAAGAACCCTATTAAGGTTATATTGCTTCACTTTACACCATAATCAAACATGTTTGTTTAAAATGATTTAAAAATTATGTTGAGGGTCTAAAAAAATCAGCATTAAAGTTGAAATAACTATAAAAATATAGCAGAAAGTAAATCAGTGGTGAAAAAAATGATGCATTTTATTTATCAGGATCAAAAGGACTGCAGTGTTCCCGTAGAAAAACCACATCCACTCAAGTCAAGAAAACTTGTGAAGGTGAAGTTTACAACTCAGGTGGCTTCATGAATAAAGACATGAAGACATGAGTAAATAAAAACCATGTGGATAAAAATAAAAATTTAGATTAAACTTTAGGCATAAAAGTAAATTTCAACAAACATGTCTGGCTCCAGTCTTTGCAGGGGCGGCACAAAGTGGGTGGAAAGTGTAAAAACACGTTTTAGAACATATGCGTCCATCTAGATGACTTATTTTTTATTTTTTTCAGAGGAGACCTGGCATATTTCAACAAAACAATAAAACACAATGTGCATCCATTACAACAGAGTGGCTTTCTAAGAAGAGTCCAGGCGTCCAGACCTTAAAAATCTTTGATCCACCATCCATCCATTCTCTAGCAATCACTGGGAAATAATAAATAAATAAATAAATAAATAAATAAATAAATAAATAAATAAATAAATAAATAAATAAATAAAAATCCACCAAGAAGACCCAGGATTATGTTAATTGTGCTTTATGTTGCATCTACTGTATACATAATAGATGAAAAAACATCAAATATAGAAAGACATTTTTAGCATTAATTTATTTTACTATAGTTCAACAACTTTTCCATGTATTATTTTTTAAAGAAAATTATATCACAGTCCAACAAATCATGTAAAAGAAGAAAAGCCTCATATATCCAATTATCTGATTTTAAAATAAGAAAACAGGAAAGATAATTAAAGTTAATTTTCTGTTCATCTTTTACACCAAAATCTAAGATTGCTGAAAAATACAAATTTAATTTTCTTGTCCCGAAAATCACGAGAAGAAGGCACTAAATTCAGAGACAAAAACATCTAAAGTGTGACCTTTTGGGCTGAATAAAATGTTAACAAGGGCCAGATTTGGTCCGCAGGCCTTGAGTTTTACACGTGGTTTATGAGATTTTACAAATCACAGCATTTTTTCAATTTGCATTTTACACAATGCAACTTTTTCAAATTGGTGTGTAGAAAATATTAGCATTCCTAACGTAAATATCAAAGTGAAGTTTTCAACAAAGCAATAATATTAAATTTTTTTACCACTCTTTACTACTTGTTTTTGTATTTTATGCATCTGAAATTGTACGTTTATGATTTTGTTTTAAGTGCAGAAGTAAAATTCCTTTCTCTGAGCACAGAGAGGTTCTCATCTCTGGTGGTTTTCCCGGTGACGATGCCTCATGGCAGAGAGACTCCACATGTGATCCCTCATGTGCTCACTGCACTGTTCAGGAGGAAATAAATCCCCCCCAAAGAGCACCTGACTCAACATACCACAAATAATCAACCTTTAGCTTCTTTTTTCTTCTTTCTCCACTTCACATTATCAGTGTTTGCTTCTAGACTGTGGGAGCAAACCCAAAAGCTTAAACAATCATTAAAAAGATTAGAATGTTCTCTGAACAAAAAGGTTGCTGGTTGGTGTATTTAAAAAAAGTAAAAGTAAAAAAGGATGAGGAACTGACTGTGGAAATAAAATAAAGGTTATTCAGAACCGCATCAATAAGGCCGTCTGGATCCAACCCCACAGGCAGATCGGTTCATGTCCTCAGCAGTGAGGTCGCCCTGATTTGTTCTGTTGTTCCGTAAAAAAGACTGAATTGCAATCAAGGTCAGGTGGCTGTGGTGGCCATCTTGAATTTAGTCGTCTCCAGAAGTTATTCAGTTGCATTCAACAAACCAAACCCAGCAACTGCACTATGGAGTCGTGGAAGAACATTTATGACAGTCAGGTTATGATTTTTACACAATAAAATGAAAAATGCTTGTTTTGTTGCAGCCCTGAGACATTCTTTCAGCTATAAATCAGCTGGGAGTTAAGCTGCAGGGCTTTGATCATGTGCAGAATTGTTATGAATGCTTTCTATGTCTGAACTGACAGAGAGTCTGTTCCTTCACACAGCAGAAAAAAACATCTGACTTATAGAAGATTCCCATCAGGTCATTGCATTTTAGACATATTCCAAACCTACACAACAGAACCTGCTGTGCCTTTAGTGTAAAGTTTATCACAGCCAAGAGATTAAACAGATCACATGGAGCACAGTTATTATGTCAAACACCAAACACAGCCCCTGGTCTGATTTCAACTTAGGCCTGTTTCATTGTGCACTGAAGAATTTTGATGCATTATTATTATTATTATTATTATTATTATTATTATTATTATTATTATTATTATTATTGTTGTTGTTGTTGTTGTTGTTGTTGTTGTTGTTGTTATTAGCAGAGTTTACAAAAAGACACTGCAGGAGTGTCCACATGACCAAAGAAACCATATGAAATGGAGCTACTATTTTAATTATACAAATGCATGTGTATCTGCATAATAATGCTGCCACTGATGCAAAGAAAGAAAGAAAGAAAGAAAGCTACCACTAGAGGGAGCCACTACCTATTCTGTGCGTACAGTTGAATACACCTCCATGATTCTGTACTATTCCATTCATTTAGTAGTGAGCATGTAAAAATAAACAAACCACGTTTTAATCAGTCCAGTTCCCTTACAGCTTTATGTTTATAAAAACTAAATTAATCTATCTTAGAATACTAAATAACATTTTCCCCCCAATAAGAAAGTGTAAACAAATATTAAAGTATGAACAAGTAAATGCAAACAAAACTGATGACACAAACAGGCACAATGTCAACTAAATGAACATAACAATAAGGACAAAAAGGAAAATAAAATGTAAAATGAAGAAAATTAAATATTTAAAAAATGCTAAATAAATCCCTGTACAAATAAAATACATTGCCACTCAAGCTCTGATAAAAAATTGTTTGTTTTTTAGACAATGTTTTACTCAAAAACAAAAAATACATCAATACATTATCTTAATAACAATGAATAGTCTATTTTCTTTCACATAAACCTCGTCCCATGAGGACTACGTCATCATTAGTTGACCATGTGACATTTGAGGGGCGCTTAATGGTTGTCTCCGTCTCGTCCCGAATTAATCAGGAATCTAAACACTACTGAGACAAAAATGAAAAGCCCATTATAAGAACTCGACAATGTATGTCTCATTTATTGCAATTTCAAGAAAAGATGCTGCTTGTTGTGCGATAAAACATAAAAAATAAAATAACATACCACCCATCTAAAAAGGATCGGTGTATGGTGGAGACAAAAACGAACGCACCCGGCCCAACGCGGGAAACGTGTTGGTTCGCTGAGAAACAACAGAATCAATTCGCTTCCCTTCAATTTTACGCGTACAACGAACAGGCTCTACAAATGTGAATGGTTTTGTTTTGGAGAGCCGCGTTTTGACCTGAGAACGTTTATTTTCCGAAGGGTGATCCGTCGTCCTCCCGCTCTGGCGTTTCCGGACTGTGTGAAGTTAGCCGGGGCAGTTGTTATTTTCTGTCGGTCCCCGCTTAGCTGCTGCTGCTGGTGTAGCCTCCGCGCGAGCGGCTCTGTTAGCTTCCACACAAAGAGCGAGTTTTAAACAGCTGAACCCCGAAACTCTTCTACAAGATGGATGCATTTCAGAAGGTGGAGAAGATAGGAGAAGGGACGTATGGAGTGGTTTACAAAGCCAAGAACAAACTGACCGGAGAAACTGTTGCTCTGAAGAAAATCCGACTGGACACGTAAGTTAACCTCTCAGCGCTACAAGCTAACGCTCAGTGCAGCTAAAAACAACACACACCAAGTTATGTTTAATATCTGATAACTTCCTGTGACAGGAGTATAAAAACTGTAGTATTTGTTACTTCTAGAACGATTTCTCCTGTAACCTATAAATAAAAATCTAATGTGTAATCCAAAACTGACCACATTATTTTTCTTGACGGAAGAGCTTTTTAAAACCTCACATCATTTGTTTAACCTAAAAAAATAACCACCTGTAATAAGATGGTGACAAAATATCAATAATGCTTTATTCAATGTAAACCCTAAATCTGTGCTTTTTAAATTATTTGGCTTTTGATCCACAACATGATAGTGACCGAGGTTTGTGACTTTATTACTGTTTGAAATAAACTTTTATTAAAACTATATTTAAAATGCAAATATCACATTAATGTATAACTACTATCTTAATTCTTGTAACAAATATAGTGGAAAATATGCTACGAGCAGTGATTTTTACATGCAAGTGTAAATACTTGAAAAAGTTTGGGGGATGTTTTGTGACAAAAGGTGGCAGCGAAGGTCAAATGAAGGGTTTTAAGAAAGTAGTGAGATCCACTCTGTTGGATGGTTTGGAGACAGTGATGACAAAAAGCCAGGAGACAACTGGAAGTGGYAGAGATGAAGATGTTGAGGTTCTGCTTGGGAGTGACAAAGATGGATAAGATTGGGAATGAGATCATTACAGCACAGGTTGAAGGACTGGGAGATAAACCAGACTGAGACGGTGTGGACATGTCCAGAGGTGGGACAGTGAGTATACTGGTAGAAGGATGTTAGAGATGCAGCTGCTAGGGGGGAAAAAACCATAGGGGAGATATATGGATGCAGCCAGAGAGGACATGGAGGTAGTTGGAGTGAGGACAGAGTGAGATGGAGCAGGATGACTCACTATGTGACAACCCCTGAAGAAAAGGGGAAAAAACAACACTTTGAAAACCACCGGCTTAGAAGTCTCAGCATGTTTTAAAGACTTATGAAAGATAGTAAATCTGTAATACACATGCTTTTATTTTGAAGCTTTACAGTTTTAGTAGTCTGCTTAACTGGGTGTCAAATTATCAACACTCTCAAACTGTCATAATTTATGAGAATGTAGTTTATTGATAAATAATATATCAGATCATCATTCATTGAGGTGTAATTATCAGAGGAGTTTAGGTGACATTACTATAAGCCTAAAAACTCATTTTACTGTGTTTTTCTTACTTCAGGGAAACAGAAGGTGTTCCAAGCACGGCCATCCGRGAAATTTCACTTCTCAAAGAACTCAGTCATCCAAATATTGTCAAGTAAGTTCTTAACTTTAGAATCTGAATTCAGTTTGTATTTCTTGTGTCTGATGTTATTATTACTTTCTAATGTATTTTTAGACTACGGGATGTCATCCACACAGAAAACAAACTCTACCTTGTTTTTGAGTTCCTCCATCAGGATCTGAAAAAGTTCATGGACTCCTCATCAGTCACTGGTATCCCACTGCCTTTGGTTAAGGTGTTTATCACTTCAGATTGCTTAGAACACTTGAAATGTTATAGATTTATGTTCTGTGGATGTTTGAGGGATTTTTCTTTCTGTGTTTTTTAGAGTTATCTCTTCCAGTTGCTGCAAGGCCTGGCCTTCTGCCACTCTCACAGAGTTCTCCATCGAGAYCTGAAGCCCCAGAACCTCCTGATCAACGCGCAGGGTGAGATCAAGCTGGCTGACTTTGGTCTGGCGAGAGCCTTTGGGGTCCCTGTACGCACATACACACACGAGGTAGGCAGTTTAACCAGGTTCACACAATCTTTTTTTTTTTCCTCCTACATTTATCATCAGAATTAACTATTTTCTCTGATTTTCTCTTTGTTTTAGTCTGGATGTTTATGGTTAAAATAAAGCTTTATGTTTTTGGTTGCTTGTCTTAAATTTTCAGGTGGTGACACTGTGGTACAGAGCACCAGAGATCCTCCTGGGCTGCAAATACTACTCCACAGCTGTGGACATCTGGAGTCTGGGGTGCATCTTTGCTGAAATGGTATTGGTCCCCTCCTCATAAATCAGAAAAAGTATGACGTATCTAATGTTGTCTAACTGGCAGGTCTGTGTCCACAGATCACCAGGAGGGCTTTGTTCCCYGGTGACTCTGAGATAGATCAGTTGTTTAGAATCTTCCGCACACTGGGGACTCCTGATGAGACCGTCTGGCCCGGAGTCACGTCRATGCCAGACTACAAACCATCGTTTCCCAAGTGGGCTCAGCAGGATCTATCCAAAGTGGTGCCTCTTCTTGATGAGGATGGACGAGAACTGCTGGGAGTAAGCACGTGAATTTAATTATTTTCAAAAACCTAATGAGCAAAAAGAATGTTTTAATTGACTGGATTTTTCATTTTCTTTTCAGGAAATGCTGTGTTATGATCCAAACAAACGGATTTCTGCCAAGAATGCTCTTGTACATCGGTTTTTCCGGGACGTCACCATGCCAGCTCCTCAACTGAGGCTTTAATTTGTTCGAAGACGYCAGGGTGTTTAAATGTCATTAATATCTGAGCAATAAGGACCACGCTTGCCTCGCTACAGATCAGAACCTTGGGCAGTCAGAGAACCTGGACACTGCAGGATCTGTACGATTCTTCATTATCAAAAAGCCTTAAAGAAGCTGGATGTCCTGAAAGTTGTGTTATTTCAGGCGTCATGTTATAAACGTTCCAAGTGTTGAAGCTGTAATTTCTAATTCACRTATTTATGTGCAGCTGCCAAACTTCATCTGTTGTTTGTGATTTGGGACTCATTGAGGTCAGTTCAGACCGCCTCCCACTGAGTTCTTCCTGAATAAAATGTTTTAGCTTGTAGACGTTCAAAAGCAAATATTCGAAGGGTTAGAACTAAACGTTTGTGGGTTTGTGCACAAATGTATCTACATGCTTTGTAAGATRAACTATTGAACAGTTGGTGCTTAAAAGAACCTGAGATTACAGCAGTTTTTTTTTCCTCAAAGTTGAATTTTCTGTCAGTTCTTTGCACTATTTGGGTCCAAATCATCTGAAGTGTGTTTTATAGCCACATCTTTTCTTATAACTGAAGTTCYGCTATAAAAGCYTGTTTTAACACCATTTTTTCAGAATGAAGTTTGCTGTTGCAACTTTTTTTTTTAATTTCAGATTTTATTCAAACCTAATGCACAGTTTTATAGAAATTGTTTATATATAGTTGAACAAAATAAACATTTTTAAAAGTTTGTTGATGGTTGTATGAATACATTATCAGTTCAACAGGAAAACTGCAAAAGTAGAAACTCTTAATTTGAAGGATCAGCAGAGTTTTATACTGGAGGTGAGTTCATCCATCCATTAGTTCTGCTGCCTTCTTGAGTCATGGAGAGCTGGTACCGCTCCAACAGAGGGTAAATGTGTCCGGGAACATCCTGGACCCAATTATAGACTCGGAGACGGTTCTCTGAGGACTCTTACATTTCCAATGTTGCTCTGTAGGAATCAGGGCGGCCAGTGGTCAGTTTATGGAATTACATAAAAGTAGTTACTGATAAAAACATTTTAATAATTGATTTTGAAGAAAAACAATTGTACTACTTCTCATGASTGTCTTTGATGATGTCTTTAAGTTAAACATTGTTAAATTAATTGTCACACTTAGCAAAAAATAAATATATAAAGCAATAGAATCATTTGAACTGGGGGCTGTGGAGAGTAAAGAAACTATCAATATCTTACCTGTTGTAGATTGCTTTTAATGTCCGCAGTTTGGAGAAATTGATTTCAATTCTGACAGGGTTGACAAAAAAAAAATCTAATTTTCTATGTCCAAAATCCTTCAGTTTGATAACAAATACACATAAAGATGCAACTTTATAAGTGGTCACACTGAACAAACTTGTAGTAATCCATTTGTCTCAGCAGACTCGTGCGTAAGCAGATGCTTTATTTACAAACACAGACAGTCAATGCTCATGAATCTTACAGGGAGAAGTGTTCATAACTCCAACCAGGTGTAGCGGAGCAAGATAGTTCAACTGTTGACAGGTGTAGCTAAGATTTGTTTTTCAAAATTAACAAACAAAATAAAACGAGCACAATTAAACAAAGGGATATGTGTAGATATAAAGAAATGCATTTGGTTAAAAGCCAATTAAATAGACGTTCACACACTTCTTATTTTAATGTGAAATGTGTGTGTGGATGTGTTTCTGCTACATCACGGGGTCCATTTTTTGTGGGGAYCCAATGCTCCTTATGGGAACCAAAGCCTGGACCCAGCGGGTACGGATGCCGATTTTGGGTGGTGGGGTACTGGTTTAGGTTTAAAGGTCAGAGTTAGGCTATAGAAATTAAATGAATGGAAGTCCATGCAAGACGTTGGAGCAGCAAATCCTAATGTTTAAAGTTGTTTGTAATGACTGCTGAGGGCGTTAATCTGGTGACATTTGGAWTTCTAAAAATAATAACATTTTAAATAAGTTACATTATTAAGATGTGTTGTTGTCTTAAGGTATRGTCTGGTGACTGGGTGAACATGTGCACCTGGCACAGGTGTTTGAATCAGACKTTCTGGTGACATGTGGGTGTTTATGTTTCATCTCAAAATGAGATTTGTTTAATTTGATGCAACAAAAAGCTATTGTATATTTGGATTTTCTGTATATTACACAGACCCTAAAACTATCCTATAAATGCGRTAATAATCACATACCTGGCAACCCTGATCCATTTATYACTTCAAAAATGACCAGATTATTCCTTTATTGTTGCATCATTTTTGTTCTTGTGTGAAATCTACGGTGGATTTTAAATTCTGTTTTGGGTTTTAACTGAAATAGAACAGATGCCACACATGTGAATATAGTAAAAACAAAACAAAACAAAAAAACATCAAAATATAAATCAGGCCTGGTTTGGTGTCGTTCAGCTCAAATTTCTAACTTCTGTTTCATGATAAGTTTGTAGAGGATCTGGTAGCCGTCATCCCAGGCGTACAGCAGCTGCTCCTGCGGGTTGTACTTCAGACTGGAGTGAGATCCGTAGCGTTTTGGGAAGTAAACCAGAGGCGCCTCTTCATTCGTCACCATGTCGTTCACGTCAAACACGCACTGCACTCGGGAGCGCCCGGGCTGCATGGTGTTGTAGACCACATACAGGGTGCCGCAGATGACGAAGCCCACCTCGGCATTCTCCCTCGGACAGTTCGTTTCCCACATCTGCTCGACATCCAACGAGTTGCTGTCCATTTTCACCAGAGAGATGTGCCTCTCRTTCTGCTGCGTGGCGTAAATGGCCCACAGGCCCTCTTCGTCCACGGCCAGGTCTATGAGCGTGTTGGGGTTCAGGCCGTACACGGGGATGTGGTCCTGCTCTGGAAACACCACGCTGTCTGTAACCGACTTATTCCTCAGGTCGTATTTGACCACCATTATCTCCTCGGCCTGGGTTATGTAGTACACGTGGTTGTTGTAGACCACGTGACCCGTTCCCCTCCAGGCCGATGGGAGCTTCACGTYGGTGGACAGAGAGAAGCCCTGCGAGCGGGTGAAGTCTTTGACAGTAGCAAACTCGTTGATGGTGTCCTCGGCTGTCCCGTTGAAGACGAAGACCTTCCCCGWGGCGCCGCTGGTGTCTTTGGTCCACATGCCCTTCGACCCTCCGACTCGCTTCAGGATCTTCATGGCTTTTATACTGGAGATCATGTCGCTGCAGTCTGAAAATGAGATGTGATTAAAGTTTTTAAAATGTTTAAAGAACATTAGTTAACATTAAGTTGATTAAAAATTCTTATTTATGTAAAATTCTGAAATGAAGCTAATAACTCACTGAACTTATTTGAGTATTTGTTCTTACAAATCTTTCAGCTGAATTAAATGCTAAGTTGTGTCAGTTAAAGTGATTTGGCTTGGTTATTTGGTTGAACAGTTTGGGATGACACTAAACAAGGTCCGTTTTTTTGTTTTCTGCTGCTTATCCGGGGTCGGGTCGCGGGRGCAGCAGCCTAAGCAGAGAG
This sequence comes from Austrofundulus limnaeus, assembly GCF_001266775.1. Lineage (NCBI taxonomy): Eukaryota > Metazoa > Chordata > Actinopteri > Cyprinodontiformes > Rivulidae > Austrofundulus > Austrofundulus limnaeus. The sequence goes on from NW_013954708.1 coordinate 19,278, forward strand.
ACCCAGACTTCCCTCTCCCCAGACACTTGGGCCAGCTCATCCGGGGAAATCCCAAGGTGTTCCCAGGCCAGCCAGGATACATAGTCCCTCTAACGTGTCCCAGGTCTTCCTCTGGGTCTCCTCCCAGTGGGACATGCCCAGAACACCTCACCAGGGAGGAGTCCAGGAGGCATCCTAACCAGATGAACCACCAACTGGCTCCTTTCGACGTGGAGGAGCAGCGGCTCTACTCTGAGTCCCTCCTGGATGACHRAGCTTCTCACCCTATCTCTAAGGGAGAGTCCAGACACCCTGCG
>NW_013954708.1:20573-21936 GCF_001266775.1 Austrofundulus limnaeus
TATATATATAGCCTGGTAAGCTACTGACTATTGATAACTATTTGACAAAATATCACTTCAAAAATGACCAGATTACCCATTAAAGCTTTACCACGCATATCCCAAGAACATGCAGTATTTTCTCATGCTGTATTGTTTTGTATCAAATCCTCAGCTCAAGCATGTAGGTTTTATTTTTTTTGCAGAAACTTGGATGTGAAGAGTGTGGTGAGTCTGTGAAGACCACTGTCCTCCTGGGTTGTTGTTTTTTTTCTCATGTTAATAAATGTAACTCCCTGTCCATGACAGGGATACTGAAAGTCTGCTTTAACATATCTTTAATAACAAGAAATAATATTGGATTCTATGTTAGAGGAGTCTGCTGACTTATCCCTGGAAACCTGGAAAGTGTTCTCATGGACCTGCAGTATTTTGTAGGTATTACCAGAATGCTTTTTTCCTCTTCAGCAGCAGACAGCAGAGGAATGAGGAACACAAAGGGAATCTGAAGTATTTTCAGTGGTGGAATATTGTTGTGGTGTGGACCACGATGCGCCAACATCCCTGTGGAATGAGAGGATAAATGTAAGAACTTTGTGAAATGGTGCGTTATCTCTTTTTTATGTCTGACATGCAGGCAGTTCAAATGATATATTTTAGAGTATATGATCTGAGGCTCTTGGATTTGCAAACCACTTTTGTGTGGATGTATATACTGTTATTTTGTATACTGAAATAAAGAAATAAATATTTATAAAGTTTCCACAATCTTCAAGACTTATTTCTCTTTAAAATAATCAGCATTTCTTGAAGGAATGCATATCAGTCACTGCCTTTTGTGCCAAAATGAGATCATCTCATGAAATTATGCAGTTATAAACATTGTGTAAGGGAACCGAGAGCAGATGTTTTCTGCATATACCAATGGTTTTCTCAAGATAACGAGTCATGGTCTTCCTCTTGTGCATCATTCAGAAACCATGGAGATCTCCTGGTCCCCTCAGCTGGTCACCGATGATGTTTACTAACAGGATCACTTAAATTCCTGTTGAGTTGCAGTTGTGCCAGCCATTTTTTAAATGATCAGGGCTGATTTGGAAGTTCTCTATACAAGACAAACAAATTGCAATTTCAGCCTGTGATCAGTACGTTGATCAATGCCAGGTTCTCCAGAATCTGACATTTTCAGCTTGAGTTTGCTCTTGGCAAGGTCTTAAGAACAATGGGCCTCATGCAAGAACATGTTCGTATTTTTATCCTAAATTTCTCTTACTTTTGTTCGTACAAAGGGTTCGTACGAACATGTCACATCAGATTCAACAAACACTTCTATCTTCAGGAAACGTGCGTAAATGAGCTGCGTAAATTTCCACCTGTTCTATCC
>NW_013954709.1:0-1030 GCF_001266775.1 Austrofundulus limnaeus
AGGGTTATATTGTTGGAGGGTTATATTGTTGGAGGGTTATATTGTAGGAGGGTTATATTGTTGGAGGGTTATATTGTAGGAGGGGATATTGTAGGAGGGTTATATTGTAGGAGGGAGTATTGTTGGAGAAATGTCAAGATAAAACTGTGAAAATGTTAAGATAAGTTCACTTTCAACACACTAACTGTCTGTATTTAATATTTTCTCCCTCAGCCACACAGAAATCTGCCTTTTAGTCCAACTTTATCAGCAGTTTTTATTTTATTTTTAACTTTTCTTTCTTTTGTATATTTCTGATTAAACCTGTTTTCCACCTTTATAAATGAGAATAACAGTCAGGTGAGGAGGACACCTGTGTTCTCTCTTAGTCCATCTCAGACCCCCAGTGACAGCTCTTAGTTTTACCCCCCCCCCAGAGTCCTGAGGATCAGTCTGAACTGTTCAGGACAGGAGGACTGATTCTTTCACTCAACAGTTTGAATAAACTGACAGCAGGAGCACATCCAACACGTTTCAACTCTGAAGTCTAAAAATCCACTCTAAGTTTGATAAATACAGGTCCTGATCTTCATCAGATGAACTCGTCTTCATCAGATGAACTCGTCTTCATCAGATGAACTCGTCTTCATCAGTTGAACTCGTCTTCATCAGCTGAACTCGTCTTCATCAGATGAACTCGTCTTCATCAGTTGAACTCGTCTTCATCAGATGAACTCGTCTTCATCAGATGAACTCGTCTTCATCNTATATTGTAGGAGGGGATATTGTAGGAGGGTTATATTGTAGGAGGGTTATATTGTTGGAGGGTTATATTGTTGGAGGGTTATATTGTTGGAGGGTTATATTGTTGGAGGGTTATATTGTAGGAGGGTTATATTGTTGGAGGGTTATATTGTAGGAGGGTTATATTGTAGGAGGGTTATATTGTAGGAGGGGATATTGTTGGAGGGTTATATTGTAGGAGGGTTATATTGTAGGAGGGTTATATTGTAGGAGGGTTATATTGTAGGAGGGTTATATTGTAGGAGGG
>NW_013954709.1:1040-3289 GCF_001266775.1 Austrofundulus limnaeus
TTGTTAAACATCTGAGTGGTGCACTACTGCTACTAGTGGTGACAAAGTGTATTACACCTTATTCAAAATCAATGCAGCCCAAAGATAAAACTGTAATTCTTTTGAGGCCCTGAAGGTGGCGCTCGCGGCCCCCAGAGGTTAAGAATCTCTGGCTTATGTTGTGAACATGTTTGTGCAGACGACACCGACTCAGAGCCAACCAGAGACGCCGCTCCAGGCCGAGCTGCTTCCTGAGCTCAGCGGTCCGGCTCAGAGTCCGCCAGCGGAGCACATCGTGACGCCGCCGTCCACCGTGGACACGGCGGCGCTGAGCGAGGAGCCGCTGCCCGGTGAGGACGTGGACCTGAGGTTTGTTTGACAGAAACACGCTCAGATTAAACGTGTCTAAAATCATTGTCTCCTCCCGCCAGTTAAGCCCCTCCCCAAACCTCCCCGCCCCGCCCACATCTGCGCCACCTGCAACAAGGAGTTCAAGAACAGCTACAACCTGCGGCGCCACCAGTCTGTCCACACGGGCATCAAGATGAAGGACCGGGCGGCGCGGGACAAGGAGGACGCCGCCAAGGTGGGACGTCTGGAGAAGCAGACCATCCCCCTGTCCCTCCTGCAGCTCACCCTGCCCCCCCAGGCTCCGCCTCCCGCCCAGGTCATCGCCCCGGAGACACTCCCCCAGCCCATCCAGCTCACCAACCAGGAGGGACAGCCCATCGCCGTCTCCATCGCCCCGGCAACCATCACCCTGGCTGCGCCGCCGCAGCCCATCCAGGCGGCGGTGGTCGTGGTGGGTTCTGTGGAGCAGGTGGGTTTGACGGGACCAGAGTCCGGTTCTGAGGTTCTGTTCACAATGCCATCACGATCGGATCCTTTCAAACTTAGCAGCTGTTAAACAAAATGTTACAGAAAACATCTTTATTCTGAAGACAACTGGCAAAGTACACATGATTTGACACATTTTGTCTCATAACTGGACTATTTTGTTTTAAATTTGGCTCAAAGTGAAACAGGAAGTGACATCAAAGTGGAACTCATTAATAAATTAACTCTGGTCTTTGTTTATTAAAACAAAGTTATTGAAACTTTAACTCTTCATCTCTCTTTCATAGAAACTGTAAATAATCTTAATAAACATCAGATTCTTCTCTATAGTCTGAGTTGTAACAACGCTCTGTTTACATTCAGACATTCTCCTCTGACATCACTTCCTGTTTCTTCACATGCAAATATCTCAACAACCGTTCATCTGAGCGACGTGAAATTTGTTTTGCATCATGTTATCAGTGTTATCTTTCCGTAAATGCATTCACGTTTACTACAAAAAGATGATGCCACAGGCACTTTAACCTGTTCTCCTGCCCACACAGAACCCCCTCCCCCTCCACCTCCCGAGCACCAACCAGGTGAGGAAGAACCACGCCTGCGAGGCCTGCGGGAAGGCCTTCAGGGACGTGTACCACCTGAACCGCCATCGGCTGTCCCACTCCGATGAGAAACCGTACTCCTGTCCCATCTGCCAGCAGCGCTTCAAGAGGAAGGACAGGATGAGTTACCACGTGCGCTCCCACCAGGGCGGCGTGGAGAAACCCTACATCTGTCCGCACTGCGCCAAGGCCTTCTCCAGGTACAGGACCTCAGGGTCCCGTCAGTCCAGACCCGAGACCACCTGAGGTCCGGTGGAACCTCTGTAAACTTCTTTTCTTGTCTCTCAGGCCGGATCACCTGAACAGTCACGTCCGGCAGGTGCACTCCACCGAGAGGCCGTTCAAATGCACGGTAACGCTGTGTTTGTTTGTTTGTTTTCTTTATAAACAACCTGCAGAACTAGAATCACAAATCAAAATCTCTTGATTTTACCTGATCAGACTGAATGAATTAGGGGTGCACGATAACTATCGGACCAATATCATAAACAGAACCCAAAATAAATGAACATACAATATATCCTTAGACACAGTTTACCACCGTTAGACACAGTTTACCATCGTTAGACACAGTTTACCACCGTTAGACACAGTTTACCACCGTTAGACACAGTTTACCACCGTTAGCCACAGTTTACCACCGTTAGACACAGTTTACCACCGTTAGACACAGTTAGCCACCGTTAGACACAGTTAGCCACAGTTTACCACCGTTAGCCACAGTTTACCACCGTTAGCCACAGTTTACCACCGTTAGACACAGTTTACCATCGTTAGCCACAGTTTACCATCGTTAGACACAGTTTACCACAGTTAGCCACAGTTTACCAT
>NW_013954709.1:4289-9135 GCF_001266775.1 Austrofundulus limnaeus
GTTAGCCACAGTTTACCATCGTTAGACACAGTTTACCACAGTTAGCCACAGTTTACCATATACATCATATTTTAAGAAATGTTTGCTAAGAGTTTATTTCAAATAAAATAATTTGCAGTCATTTGGTTTTTGTCTTGTTTATGTTATGATTTTACCCATTTTTTCTAGTCTTATGTCCTGTCATGTTGTCAGTTATTACCTGTTATTATTGGTTATTGTCAGTTATTGGTTTTTAAAATAAGTTATCGTTCATCCCTGGAATGAATGTTTGTCTTGTTTTATTTACTCTTCACCTCAGGCTGAAACACTTCCTGTAAAAAACATATTTTTCATTTCATAAATGTTTTCGTGGTGTTTGTTTTCAGACGTGCACGTCAGCGTTTGCCACACGGGACCGCCTCCGTGCGCACCTGATCCGTCACGAGGAGAAGGTTCCGTGTCACATCTGTGGGAAGCTGCTGTCGGCGGCGTACATCACCGACCACATGAGGGTCCACAACCAGGCGCAGCATCACGCCTGCCACCTCTGCAACCGCAGTAAGACCACGTGCAGCACACGTGYACGCCCTCACGTGCACACCTGACTCTCAGCCTCTGTTCCAGGCTTCACCACCCTCACCTACCTGCGGGTCCACGCTCAGAAGCACCACGGTCAGGAGTGGAAGGAGAGCGGCGGGGCGCGGGGGGGCTTCGGGGGGACGGGGACCGGCGGGGTCCTGCTCTGCCAGCTCTGCGGGGTCCAGTGTAAGACCGCCACGCAGCTCCAGGGTCACATGGGCACCCACGCCCAGCAGGGGGACCCCGCCCCCGACCAGACGAGCGCCGGCCCCGTGGGCACCACCGACGCCTCCGTCACCGTGTCCAGCCCGGGCGCCGGGGGACTCCTGGTGACCGACTGCTCCAGCATCACCCCCCAGGCCCACAGCTAGCATGCTGAGGGGGCGGGGCTCTGGGAGAGGGGAGGAGTCAGTGAGGAGGAGACGCTGCAGCTGGAACAGGTGGGTAAACACTGGCTACACCCAGCAGGGTCTGACTCCTCCCCTTTGTCCATGGGCCCGCCCCCATCTGATGAATCTGTCAATCAAACCAGTCTTATAAACAGTTTGACAACAGCCGACTTGTTTGTGTTTACCTCCAGAAAGAGCCGAAGTGTTTGTGTTTACCTCCAGAAAGAGCCGAAGTGTTTGTGTTTACCTCCAGAAAGAGCCGAAGTGTTTGTGTTTACCTCCAGAAACAGCCGAAGTGTTTGTGTTTACCTCCAGAAAGAGCCGAAGTGTTTGTGTTTACCTCCAGAAACAGCCGAAGTGTTTGTGTTTACCTGTTTTATTTTTATTTTATTTTATTTTACAGGTGTGACCAGAGGTCAGGGGAGGAAGAGAAATGGTTTGAGGAGGACCACGTTGGTCCTGGACTTTAGCTGATGTGCCTCAGCCTCAGGACCATCAGGACCATCAGGACCATTGAAGGAACAGGAGCTGGTCCTGGACTTTAGCCTCAGAAACATCAGCTGCAGGTTTCCTGTCGTGGCTCCAGCGGGTTGCTGCCATCATGTTTTATTCTTTCTGCTCATGTTTTTGTAAATCCTCTCTGTTTTTAAACATTTATATTTGATGAAATCAGTGTTTCTAAAGAGGAAGATCCAGCTGTTCTGGGTCAGAACCGGACTGGACTGGACGGTCTACAGACACTTTTCTACAACGGAATCAGATGTTTGTGTTTCTCTGCTTCAGCTGTCTGTGTTCTGCTGCTGGTTCCTGTCTATAAAGGTGATGACATCATTTGTAGTTTCCTTCCTGTGGCTCTGTGCTGATTGTAATTAACAGAGCGCCTCGTTAAGTTCCTGAAATAAACCAGTACAGTGACGTGGCTCTGACTTTATCATGTGTTCAGATTTACTTTGTGTTGCTCTTCTGTCATTACTGAAATATTTCACTTTTCTTTTCTTGAGTTTTGTTGTTTTTCTGAGTCTGAAGAACTTCTACTTGTTTTTTTACATCTGAGTCTTTCTGTCTTCACTGGGCCTCTGCTGGCCTCCGAGCCAAGTCGGCCATGTTTTTATCCAGTCGACCACAGCTCAGGCACTAAACAGTCTTTCCTGGTCCGGTGGGGTATTATTGTGGTCCTTGAATCCTTGGTCCTCCATCCAGTGGGTCCCTGGTCCAACCAGGGCTCCCCTGTTTTGACGGACGCGTGTTATCCCCGCCCGGCCCGGGTGGCCTGTATTTTAAAGGGCGCTCGTTTCTTCTGCTCGTTATGAGGGAGCGCTTGTATTCTCCGCCCGGGCGGCCCGCTCAGCTCCTCCCCACCGGGTGGCGTTGTTTACAGCGCAGTAAAAAGCACCGCCCCTCCCCCACCCGGCTTCCCCGGCTCTTCATCCCAGCAGCTAGCCAGCTAGCTTTAGCTGTCGCTGTGAAAGCGAGCCGAAGTCCGGCTGGGCCGGAGGACCTGTGAGCGGAATGACCCAGCGGGACCAGTCTTCGTCCACAGACGCCTGAAGACCGCCTCCACGGCCCGCGGAGCCGCGGGATCTCTCTCGGTGATGGACAGCTGCCGAGGAGCGGACAGCTAGCTGCAGCTAGCTCCGGCAGAGGCGGCCGGGCGACGAGCACCCACCTCGGCTGTTCCTCCTTCACCAGTCGGCCTCTTATGTCATGTCACCCCCCGGTTACAGCAGAAAGGTCAGTACAGTTCCAGAAACAGAACCAGAGTAAAAAATGAGAAGTGGGTCAGGGTTTGGAGGAGCGGTGCTTATGTGGGTCACAGCACCGAGCCGGGCTAAACTGGTTAGCTGGAACCGCTAATCCCCGGAGCTGCTAGCTTAATGCTGACGGTTTAAAGGATCATCTAATGTTTGATGATTTGTGAGAAATGTGCTGCAGTTAACTGTTAACAGTTAAAAATTAACTGTTAACAGCAGGTTTGACCTGGTTTTATGTCTTTATCTTGTCAAAGCTAAGTGGTTAGCTTGTAGCTGTTAGCTGATAACCAGCAGCTAAAGCGAACAAAGGTGAGTTAACTGGTTAGTGTTGGACTGAGTTATCTGGTTTATCTGGTTCTTGGTGGTCAGCCCGGTGTCTGGCTTTATTTTAATGTTTTTACATGATGAATCATCGCGCATCGGATTGTTTTAAATCTGTTTAATCTGTCAGCTCAGTTAATCCCAGCCTCAGCTGGTTACTAACCTGTCAGCTCAGTTAATCCCAGCTGGTTACTAACCTGTCAGCTCAGTTAATCCCAGCTGGTTACTAACCTGTCAGCTCAGTTAATCCCAGCTGGTTACTAACCTGTCAGCTCAGTTGAAAAGGTCCAGTTTTTAATCTCGATCAAACGTTGATGCTTCAGGTAACAGTTTTACACCTGATGCTCTGTTTCCTCTCATCATGTTTCATGTTTAAAGTTCAATGAAATAAAGAGGATTAAACTAAGATTATTTCCTCCTGCAGTAAATCTGAGCTTTCAGGTAAACAGGTGGTTTTAATCTGGCTGCTCTTCACTGACTGACTTCAGAAAATAATCTTACAGAAAGCTGTTTTAAAGCATCATAAAGTTGATTTATTTCTGTGTTTCTTCACAGCACCATCTCATTAATTCATCAGTTAAAAAGATAAAACTTTGATGAGTTGGTTGAAAATCACGTTATAAAGCTCATAAAATGTGTTGCCTTCAAACGTCCACTCACATTTTGTTAAGAGGCAAAGCTGCTATAATTTGAAGTTTAATTTACAAATGTTTGTTAAACTGAAAATCAGAGTAAACTGAAGGACAGATGCACTTCTGTAAAACGTGTAAGACTATGGAATAATCTGGAAAATTATTATAGAAGCATTGGATTAATTAATTCAGTTCCACTTTACAATWAGGTTCTCCTTATAGATGGTCTATGGATAGGTTATAAATTAATCTGTAATTAATCTGTAAACACTTTATAAATCAGTAAAAAGTGTTTATTATGCACCAGATAAGGACGGAGAGAGAAAACTGTCCAGTTTTTTACCAAATAATGAGACAAATCTGTTTACGTTACATTTAAGGTGCTTATTAAACTTTTCACATTAGGTTTATCTTGGAAGCACAGTAATATATTAGAAACACATATATTTACATGTAATATTGTACTGTATTACTGCATTATACACACAACTATCAAAGGGAGCCTTATTGTAAAGTGTAAAACTGTTCACTATTTATAAAGCTCCCTTATAACATTTATACATGTTTATTAGTCATTAATCAGTAGTGTGTTGTTTTACACTTTACACTAAGACTCCCTTTGATAGTTGTGGGTATTTATAATGCAGTAATACAGTATATTATGTAATTATGTGTTTCTTGGTGTTATTGTACTTACAATGTAGTAACGTAGTGTGAAATGTTTAATAAACACCTTTAGATGTAATATGTACGTGAACAGTTTTGTCTCATTTATTAAAACTGGACAGATTTCTCTGTCCTTAATTAATGCATAATAAACACTTATTACTGATTTACAAAGTGTTTACAGATGAATTAATAACCTGGTGTCTATAAACCATAAGGAGAGCCTTAATGTAAAGTGGACCAATAATTCCTTTAAAAATGATCAAAGCAAAGTTGTTAAAGAAATATGAAATAGTTTAATTAGTATTTGTATGAGTTACTGTTTGAACAGTTGACTTTTTAGTTTTGTTTTATTTGGTTTATTATTGTTTGAAATTAATATATATTTTTTGTAAATAGGAGCAGATATAAGATTTATTTTCTTCTGCTGCCTTTCATTTAATTTGATTTGTTTTTTGCTCTATGTAATGTGTTTTGTTTTGTTTTTAATAAAATGAATAAATACTATAATAATAATAATAATAATAAT
>NW_013954709.1:10135-12887 GCF_001266775.1 Austrofundulus limnaeus
AATACTATAATAATAATAATAATAATAAGGTGTTGGAATGATTCTGTCTCTGCTCCTGCAGGAACTTGATGATGATGATGATGATGAAGAGTGAGTGTGTCCTCCGGGTCTGATCAGGATCAGTAGTTCTCCGCTCTCAGACCCGTGGTCTTCAGGGATGGCGTTTCACGGCGCCGGCCAGCAGGCAGTCTGTGGAGATCTGTTTCCAGGTTCTGAGCTGGGCCACAAGTATTTCTGCGTGGGCTCCTCCTGCGGAGCTCCCTCCACCGGCCTCAGTGCCACGCCATGCCTGAACGGACCCACGGCCCCGGCCGGGACCCCTCGTCACCCCACGGCCCTCGGAGGCAGCGCCGGCGGCGGGGCGGCGGTGCCTCAGCCCTACAGCAACCCGGCCAGCGAGGTGCCCAGCCCTGCGGAGATGGAGCCGGACCGGCCCATCGGTTACGGTGCTTTTGGAGTCGTTTGGTAACTCGGACCCTCCTGACTTGAATCAAAGCATTTCTCCTGGTGTCCGAGGATCTGATTGGATGTTGTGGTTCTGCTGCAGGTCCGTCACGGATCCTCGGGATGGTCGAAAGGTGGCTCTGAAGAAGATGCCCAACGTTTTCCAGAACCTGGTCTCCTGTAAGAGGGTCTTCAGAGAGCTGAGGATGCTGTGCTTTTTTAAACACGACAACGTAAGGACCAGGTCCGGGTGCTGTGGTGGTCTGGTTCTGTTCTGATGACGTCCTGAAGGTCTGGTTTTTGTCTCTGCAGGTTCTGTCAGCTCTGGACATCCTGCAGCCTCCACAGATCGACTGCTTTGAGGAAATGTATTCTTTCAGTTAGGAAGTCAGAACCAGGTGGTGGCCCTAAGACCACTGCTGTCCCAGTGCCCCTTCATGAAGTGTCCTCCTTTAAGTCTCTTTGTTGAGCTGCTGGTTCAGGTTCAGGTTCAGGTTCTGGTTCTGGTGGATCTGTTGTTAGACAGACGTGTGTTTTCTTTGACACAGCCTCACAGATACGTGATCACAGAGCTGATGCAGAGCGACCTCCACAAGGTCATCGTGTCTCCTCAGCCTCTCACCACAGACCACATCAAGGTCTTCCTGTACCAGATCCTCCGAGGTGAGTCACTGTCCAGACCAGCCAGACCAGGGTTCACTCTAGGACGGTCTCAGACTTGTCCCTGATGTGTCCTCTGTGTGAGCGTCATCGTCTCGTTGGAAAAGACAGAATTTAATCCTTAACTTAACTGACCTCTAATCAAGGTGATCTCCAGGTTAGTCCTGCTGGTCCAGGTTAGTCCTGCTGGTCCAGGTTAGTCCTGCTGGTCCAGGTTAGCTCTGCTGGTCCAGGTTAGTCCTGCTGGTCCCGGTTAGTCCTGCTGGTCCAGGTTAGCTCTGCTGGTCCAGGTTAGCTCTGCTGGTCCAGGTTAGTTAGTCCTGCTGGTCCAGGTTAGTCCTGCTGGACCAGGTTAGCTCTGCTGGTCCAGGTTAGTTAGTCCTGCTGGTCCAGGTTAGTCCTGCTGGACCAGGTTAGCTCTGCTGGTCCAGGTTAGTCCTGCTGGTCCAGGTTAGCTCTGCTGGTCCAGGTTAGTCCTGCTGGTCCAGGTTAGCTCTGCTGGTCCAGAAACCAGTTTTCAGGCTGAGCTGGTTCTTCAGGGGAGAGTTGATGTAGACACCTGATGATGATGATGGTTTTGTCCTTCAGGTTTGAAGTACCTTCACTCTGCTGGGATTTTGCACCGAGACATCAAACCTGGAAACCTGCTGGTCAACAGCAACTGTCTGCTGAAGGTGACACCTGTCTGTTTACAGTAAATAAAGCCTGTTGTTTACAGTAAATAAATCCAGTTGTTTACAGGTAAATGACTGGTTGTTTACAGTAAATAAATCCTGTTGTTTACAGTAAATAAATCCTGTTGTTTACAGTAAATAAATCCAGTTGTTTACGGTAAATAAATCCAGTTGTTTACAGTAAATAAAGCCTGTTGTTTACGGTAAATAAATCCAGTTGTTTACAGTGAATAAAGCCTGTTGTTTACAGGTAAATAAATCCAGTTGTTTACAATAAATAAATCCAGTTGTTTACAGTAAATAAATCCAGTTGTTTACAGTGAATAAAGCCTGTTGTTTACAGGTAAATAGCTGGTTGATTACGGTAAATAAATCCAGTTGTTTACAGGTAAAGGACTCACGTTGACACTTTATTTTGGTTCAGATCTGTGACTTCGGCCTGGCCCGTGTGGAGGAACCCGACCCGTCTCGTCACATGACCCAGGAGGTGGTGACCCAGTACTACCGGGCTCCTGAAGTCCTGATGGGCTGCCGGCACTACGGCTCAGCCATCGATGTTTGGTCTGTGGGCTGCATCTTCGCCGAGCTTCTGGGCCGCAGGATCCTGTTCCAGGCCCAGAGTCCCATTCAGCAGGTCAGACAGACCGGGCTCTACTTGTTTATTAGATCAGAACCAGAACTCTCCGTCAGTGATAATCTGGATTATTGTTTTTTTCTGTCTGGTCCAGTTGGATCTGATCACAGACCTGCTGGGAACTCCGCCTCTGTCGGCTCTGGCCTCGGCCTGCGAAGGAGCCCGGGCCCACATCCTGAGGGGGCCCCACAAACCGGTATGGACCAGACCAGTTCTGGTCCCAGACCAGTTCAGCTTTGTCTTTTTTATTTTGAATTATTAATCATTTTAGATTAGATTAGATTAGATTAGATTAGATTAGATTAGATTAGATTAGATTAGATTAGATAGACCTTTATTG
>NW_013954709.1:13856-14749 GCF_001266775.1 Austrofundulus limnaeus
GATCCCAGGTTAATCTGTTGTATGATCCCAGGTTAATCTGTTGTATGATCCCAGGTTAATCTGTTGTATGATCCCAGGTTAATCTGTTGTATGATCCCAGGTTAATCTGTTGTATGATTCCAGGTTAATCTGTTGTATGATCCCAGTATAATCTGTCCAATAATCCAGTTTAATCTGGTTAATCTCCTCAGCCCTCGTTGTCGGTGCTCTACATGCTGTCAGACGGAGCCACACATGAAGCCGTTCACCTTCTCTGCCGCATGCTGGTTTTTGACCCGGTGAGTCCTCCTGGTTCGGTTCTAGAGCTGGACCGGGTCTTAGGTTTCTGTTGACCCGCGTGTCTGTGTCTTCAGGCCAAACGGATCTCAGGCAGCGACGCCCTGTCCCACCCGTACCTGGACGAGGGCCGCCTGCGGTACCACACCTGCATGTGTCAGTGCTGCTACTCTGTTCCCAGTGGGCGGGTCTACACCCGGGACTTCGAGCCGGTGGCGGAGCGCCCCTTCAGCCACAGCTACGAGAACAGCCTGCTGTCCGTGTGGCAGGGCAAAGGTCAGGTCCAGGTGTCCAGGTGTCTGTGAGACAGGTCAAAGGTTAGGTCCAGGTGTCTGTGAGACAGGGCAAAGGTCAGGTCCAGGTGTCTGTGAGACAGGTCAAAGGTCAGGTCCAGGTGTCCAGGTGTCTGTGAGACAGGTCAAAGGTCAGGTCCAGGTGTCTGTGAGACAGGTCAAAGGTCAGGTCCAGGTGTCTGTGAGACAGGTCAAAGGTCAGGTCCAGGTGTCCAGGTGTCTGTGAGACAGGTCAAAGGTCAGGTCCAGGTGTCCAGTTGTCTGTGAGACAGGTCAAAGGTCAGGTCCAGGTGTCCAGTTGTCTGTGAGACAGGTCAAAGGTCA
>NW_013954709.1:19298-19855 GCF_001266775.1 Austrofundulus limnaeus
CCTCCAAGGTCTCCAGGAAGGAGGAGAGATGAACGCTGCTCCTCCTCCTCCTCCTCCTCCTCCTCCTCTTCATCACTCTGACATCATCAAACCCTGGAAGCTCCTCCCACGAGTTTCCCTGACACAACAGGTTTCTGCTGCTGAGGGAGGAAGAGGACTGGACTCGGTACTGGATCAGTTTTTGCTTGGTGTGAGGGGACCTGAAGGACCACTTTAATCTGTTAGTCTGAAATAATCCCAACATGATGATCTCATCTCACTGTGTCTCCATGGCAACAATAATGCAACTCTAACACATGTAGCAGTGGAACCTCAGCACGCTCTTATTTTGAAAACTGCTTTATTCTGAAGGGGTGTGCTGCTGCAAAACAGGAAGTTTGGGTTCTTTTAATTTCTTTTCTTTTCAGAATGAAGGCTTTCCTCAAACGCCCCGGTCTGGTCTGGTCCGGTCCGGTCCGGTCTGGTTCGGTCCGGTCCGGTCTGGTCTGGTTCGGTCCGGTCCGGTCTGGTCTGGTTCGGTCCGGTCCGGTCTGGTCTGGTTCGGTCCGGTCCGGTCT
>NW_013954709.1:20702-22561 GCF_001266775.1 Austrofundulus limnaeus
CAGTCCGGTCTGATCCGGTCCGGTCCGGTCAGATCCTGTCCGGTCTGATCCAGTCCGGTCTGATCCGGTCCGGTCCGGTCTGATCCAGTCCGGTCTGATCCGGTCCGGTCCGGTCAGATCCTGTCCGGTCTGATCCAGTCCGGTCTGATCCGGTCCGGTCCGGTCTGATCCAGTCCGGTCTGATCCGGTCCGGTCCGGTCAGATCCTGTCCGGTCTGATCCAGTCCGGTCTGATCCGGTCCTGTCCGGTCTGATCCAGTCCGGTCTGATCCGGTCCGGTCCGGTCAGATCCTGTCCGGTCTGATCCAGTCCGGTCTGATCCGGTCCTGTCCGGTCTGATCCAGTCCGGTCTGATCCGGTCCGGTCCGGTCAGATCCTGTCCGGTCTGATCCAGTCCGGTCTGATCCGGTCCGGTCCGGTCAGATCCTGTCCGGTCTGATCCAGTCCGGTCTGATCCGGTCCGGTCCGGTCTGATCCGGTCCGGTCCAGATGGTTCAGACAGTTTATTTATTTGACCTGACTTACCTCAAACCTTTGAAGAAAAAGTCAAACCCTGAAGGTTCTGATCCGAACTGGAAGACCCACTTTGTACAGTCAGTCCTGGAGTCTGGGTTCTGACCCGGTCGGAGGTTCTGTTGGAAGATACTGCTGTAGTTTCAGCCTCAGGGGTTCTGTTCTGATGAACCCAGAAACTTCATCACCAACACCTTTTCACTCAAAGGTTCTGATGACCCGGTTCTGCTCCTGTGGTTCCACGCTGACCCGGTTCTGCTCCTGTGGTTCCACGCTGACCCGGTTCTGCTCCTGTGGTTCCACACTGGTCTTGTTCTCTGGTTTTGTTTTAAACCCTGTGAACCGGGCCGGTTCTGATATAATTGAATAAAAAGATTGAATCAGAACTTTTACTGGTTCTGGTCTCTGAAAACCGGTTCTGAAGAACCTTCAGAACCTGAAGTGGGTCCAGTTCTTGATGCTGAACCGGTTCTTGTTATCAGAACCTTTAACGGGCTGACCCGGGTTGGATCCCAACATGAAATGAAACAAAGTCTCAGCAGAACCAGAACTCTTCTAAAGTCCTGACCCAAACTCTGAGCTGCAGGTTCTTCTGGACCACACAGACCTTCTGACCCGGGACCACTTCAGAGACCCGTCAGAACCAGGAGGCCAGCCTGCTGGTCCTGGATCAGACTCTGGTGGGTTTGGGTCCAGCAGGTCCTGAAGTCTGACCCGCTGCGGCTCCTGGTCCTGTCTCCATGGCGACGGGCCCAGCTGTAAATCTGCATGTATTTATTGGACTTTATTTAAAGATTCACTTGTTTCTGTTGTGATTAGTTTGTTTGTTTGTTTGTTTGTTTGTTGTTTTATTTACTCTTCTGGAGTTCAGAGGCCTCAGCTGTTCCCTACAAACAAACTGAAGGTTCAGGTCCAACAGACCAGGTTCTGACAGACCCAGGTCTGAGGGACAGCTCTGGATGTTTAGGGGACAGTTCTGCTTCGGTCTCACTCCGGTGCTGTTAGTAATATCCTCCCAGGTTAGCAGACCATCCGGGTTCTGGTACTGGCTCCTGGGTTCTGGTACTGGCTCCTGGGTTCTGGTACTGGCCCTGGGTTCTGGTCCTGGCCCACAGTACTGGCCCTGGGTTCTGGTCCTGGCCCACAGTACTGGCTCCTGGGTTCTGGTACTGGCCCTGGGTTCTGGTACTGGCCCACAGTACTGGCTCCTGGGTTCTGGTACTGGCTCCTGGGTTTGGGTACTGGCCCACAGTACTGGCTCACAGTACTGGGTTCTGGTACTGGCTCCTGGGTTTGGGTACTGGCCCACAGTACTGGCTCCTGGGTTCTGGTACTGGCCCACAGTAC
>NW_013954709.1:23561-25355 GCF_001266775.1 Austrofundulus limnaeus
CTCCTAAATCACTCGTACGCACAACTTAAGAACAAATCTGTGTACCAACGGTTCTTACATGAGGTCCAATCACACAATCCCACCCTCATCCTCACACCCACTCATTCAAAGACACAAAAGATGGACACAATATTCCACTCACACTCCCCTTATATACTCTATACCCCCCAGGCCCCAGGCCCACCCGCAGTCCAGGGCCCGACCAGATGGTCCGCCCGTCCTCTGGACCCAATCTCCAAATGGCAGTCGGGGAATGGGGGAGTGAAAAAGACCCCCCCCACACCCCCACCCTCAGAAGTGCTGTTGATGTGTGTTGTTCAGTTAAAATGGGGAAGAAGAGGCAGAGGCCTGCATGGTACCAGTTTCACCAAACCCTAAATGTCTTCAAGCAATGGCAGGGTAGCAGTGCGCGACTGCTCTTCTTCTGAATAAATGAAAACTAACAGCTGTTTGTACTTATATTAAAAATATCTGACCAAAGGAAACCTGGAGCTAAATATGATTTAGATTATTTCTCTGACTGTAACGACCCACAGGAGACATTAACAGAACATTTCATTACTCAGCAGCTCCTTTAGTTCCACAGCTGACCTGCTAAAATGACAGATTTTCTTTTCTGGATCTCTGAGAGCAGAACTTCCATCTCTGAACTCGTAAAGTTCTTCTTTTTACTTTGTGATGTCATTTATGAATGGACACTTCCTGGTATGTGGGTCAGGAAARGTAGTCTTATATGGTGTTTTTAGGGTGGTAATTATACTAATCTCCTCTCCTCGTGCACGAGCAGCTGATGCACGTTCATCAGTTTACGCAGCTCATTTACACAGTTTTCCTGAAGATAGAAGAGTTTCGATCTGACGTGACATGTTCGTACGAACCCTTCATAAAACAAAAGMAAGAGACATTTAGGATACAAACATGTTCTGAGACCCGGACCAGTCTGAGACCCGTTGGGATTGGGCACAGTCATCAATGGTGGGAGTATCCCATTCCACCCCTTCCTTACCATAAGAGTGCCCACCCCCGAGTCCCTATATGTGAAAGTCATGAGGATGTCATGAGTGAATGTCTAAGGTGTGCAGTAAAACTGGAGCCCAGGTGGTTGGTAAACAGAGATGTACAATTGTTGCTCCTTGTAGCACACCTGCACCCCAAAAGCCCCACATGAGTGGAGTTGAAAATGAAGAGGGTGGGGGTATGTGGCGAGGGATGGGGAGAAAAAAAGACTGGGGGAGCAGGATGCTCCCACAGGGAGTCGGCTCCCCCCTGACCCCGGTAGGCTCCCCCATTTCCCAAGACCCACCCAGGGAGTGAAGCCACAATACCTCTTCCTCCGGACAGACCGCCAGGCCCAGGGAGCCCTAGACCACAGCTGAACAGAGCCCAGAGGACCGCCAGAAACTGGGACCAACAGTCTACCCAACCCAGAGCCATCTAAACCCCCAAGACCCGACCCCCAGCCCCAAAACCAGCCTGCAACCCAAGGAAGCCACCAAACCCCAYCAAGGCAGATTCAGCCGAGAGTGTACACCCAGCCACCGACAGCACGAGGAGGCCATCGAGAGTGAACCCCCGCCACAACAAAGGAGCCAACCAGCCGACCCAGAGTTGATGCAATCCACTGTAAAAGTGACAAAAACAGTTATTTTATTGCAGTGATTAATTTGACCTGTATGTAGAAAATATGTTACATTTTCATCTCATCCTTACAGGATTTTCACAGTTACAGAAGAAGGAAACTTCACCAAAGTGAAACATAAATCTGTGGATCTGTGTTTGATTACTCTGCCTGGC
>NW_013954709.1:26355-28396 GCF_001266775.1 Austrofundulus limnaeus
GACCAGTCTGAGTCCTGGACCAGTCTGAGACCTGACACCTGGACCAGTCTGAGTCCTGGACCAGTCTGAGACCTGACACCTGGACCAGTCTGAGACCTGGACCAGTCTGAGACCTGACAACTGGACCAGTCTGAGACCTGGACCAGTCTGAGACCTGACACCTGGACCAGTCTGAGACCTGGACCAGTCTGAGACCTGACACCTGGACCAGTCTGAGACCTGACACCTGGACCAGTCTGAGACCTGGATCAGTCTGAGTCCTGACACCTGGACCAGTCTGAGACCTGGACCAGTCTGAGACCTGGACCAGTCTGAGTCCTGACACCTGGACCAGTCTGAGTCCTGACACCTGGACCAGTCTGAGTCCTGGACCAGTCTGAGACCTGACACCTGGACCAGTCTGAGACCTGGACCAGTCTGAGACCTGACACCTGGACCAGTCTGAGACCTGGACCAGTCTGAGACCTGGACCAGTCTGAGTCCTGACACCTGGACCAGTCTGAGTCCTGGACCAGTCTGAGTCCTGACACCTGGACCAGTCTGAGACCTGGACCAGTCTGAGTCCTGACACCTGGACCAGTCTGAGACCTGGACCAGTCTGAGTCCTGACACCTGGACCAGTCTGAGTCCTGGACCAGTCTGAGACCTGACACCTGGACCAGTCTGAGACCTGACACCTGGACCAGTCTGAGACCTGACACCTGGACCAGTCTGAGACCTGACAACTGGACCAGTCTGAGACCTGGACCAGTCTGAGACCTGGACCAGTCTGAGACCTGGACCAGTCTGAGACCTGACACCTGGACCAGTCTGAGACCTGGACCAGTCTGAGTCCTGGACTAGTCTTAGACCTGGACCAGTCTGAGTCCTGGACCAGTCTGAGCCCTCCTCACTTCCTGTTTCTTCAGACACTGGCTCACTGAGGCCTACATCCTGTTTGCCACACCTTACTTCCTGTACGACATCGTGGCCATGTTCCAGGTCTACAGGCACAGGCTGCAGGTCAAAGGTCACGAGGAGGCGGGGCTTGGAGCGGCGGTGTGGGGTTTCCTGCGTCGAGAGGTTCTGATGGTCCTGCATCACGTCTTCATGGTGGCCTTCTGCTTTCCCGCCTCTCTGGTAACTATGGCAACACCGAGCTCTTCCTTCAGGACCATCATCAGGAGCGTAAAGGGGCGGGGCTAATCTTGTTGCTTCAGCTTCATTCTGATTGGTTACAAGTAATTGAGTCATGAAGAACCTCCTAACCTGAACCAGTCAGAGTCCTGAACCCTGACCCGGTTTCTGGTCCTGTCTCCAGCTGTGGCGCCGGGGCCGAGGGGACTACTTCCAGGGTCTCCTGTTCCTGGCCGAGCTCAGCACGCCGTCYGTCAGTCTGGGAAAGGTTCTGATCCAGGTACTCCTCTGGACTCTGCAGTAATCTGATTACTTCCACCTGTCCTGTTGTTTGTTTTTATCAATAAAGTTTGATTTGAATCTTTATTCAGCTGGTCCTCGTCAACAGAACTGTGTAAAAGTCTTAATCTGTCTCTGAAGTTTCAAAAGAAAAACTAAATTTTTTTCATGAGGCGTTTAAAGACCGACCTGTTCTGTTGGAAATATGAACTTCTTTAAGTTTATTTAATAATTAAAGATCAGATTTAATTAAAGTCATTATATGACTGCATATCACCTGCCGGCCTTTCAAAATAAAATGAACAGAAATAAAAATAATTTGTTTTTAACTGTAAAAATCTGATAAAGTTTTTATAAAAAGTTTAAATAAAGTTTCTTCATTTGGTCCAAATGTTCAGTTTCAGAAACAGAACTGTGTTCTTCATCGACTGAACGGACTCATCATCATCATCCTCTTCTTCTGCTGCCGGGTCCTGCTGTTCCCCTACCTGTACTGGACCTACAGCAGGTGGACCCACCTGTCTGTCCTCCTGTCTGTCCTCCTGTCTGTCCTCCTGTCTGTCCTCCTGTCTGTCCTCTGTCTGTCCTCCTGTCTGTCCTCCTGTCTGTCCTCCTGTCTGTCCTCCTGTCTGTCCTCCTGTCTGTC
>NW_013954709.1:29396-30856 GCF_001266775.1 Austrofundulus limnaeus
GTCTGTCCTCCTGTCTGTCCTCCTGTCTGTCCTCTGTCTGTCCTCCTGTCTGTCCTCCTGTCTGTCCTCCTGTCTGTCCCCCTGTCTGTCCCCTGTCTGTCCTCCTGTCTGTCCTCCTGTCTGTCCTCCTGTCCACCACTAACTGAAAGGAGGAGACTATTCATCTGTGTTAGCATCACAGACGCTAGCTACTAGCATGGTTAGGCGTTAGCATTGGAGAGTCTGTCCACTTGTCTTCTTGTGTGTCCTCCTGACTGCCCGCCTGTCCTCTTGTCTGTCTTCCTCACTGTCCTCTGTCTCAGTATGACTCGGCTCTACCTGTCTCTGCAGGTATGCATCCATCCCGGTCCTGGCGGTCCCCCTGGTGGCCCCATGGCAGTGTAACCTGGGAGCCGCTCTTTTGTGGCCCCTGCAGCTCTACTGGTTCTGTTTGATCTGCAGAGCAGCCCTGAGACCCCGTAGACCCTGGAGCACCCCCCCGGATCAGAACCGATCAATAAAAGAATGACCTGAGGGTGAGGCCGGCTCCATGCAGGGGCAAGAGTGGGGCGGAGCTCCCTGAAACAAATGCTCRGCCCCAAAAAAACAAATTCTCCACCCCCTGAAGTAAATATCTGCCCCCTGAAGTAAATGCTTGCCCCCGAAACAAAAGCTTTGTTTGAGTAAAACAAACTGCTGTTTTTTTACGTATTATTATTTATGATTGTTTTTACTTTTTGAGGTTATAAGTTTCAACTCATAGAGTTATAAGACAACTAGAGTGAGCACTAGTCATGTGACCTTATTCACTGTAGCAACAACACATGAGATTAGCTGAGAGGCTAGCTGTAGGCTACGCTAATGTGTGTTTTAGTAGATATCAACTAATTAGCTATGCTGAGTCAAGGCTGACTGTGTCAGAAAAAGTTGGAAATGCCTGTAATTTAATAATTTAATTTTAGAAAGTATATAAAAATATAAGCGTGTCAGAAAGCTGTGGATTTAATAGCAGAAGAGAAAAGGAAAATGCCTCATGCACAAATAAACAGATTTGATCTTATTTACCTTAATGTGGATGTGATGTGAGCAGAACTGAAGCCAATAACAGGTCAATTTAAAAAAATCTGATGCAAACACACATGTAAACACACATGTAAACACACATGTAAACACACATGTAAACACACATGTAAACAGATGTAAACACACATGTAAACACACATGTAAACACACATGTAAACACATGTAAACACACATGTAAACACACATGTAAACACACATGTAAACACATATGTATACACACATGTAAACACATATGTAAACACACATGTAAACAGATGTAAACACACATGTAAACACACATGTAAACACACATGTAAACACATGTATACACTCATGCAAACACATGTAAACACACATGTAAACACACATGTAAACACACGTATACACACATGTAAACACATGTAAACACACATGTAAAC
>NW_013954710.1:0-8936 GCF_001266775.1 Austrofundulus limnaeus
GTGTGTGTGTGTGTGTGTGTGTGTGTGTGTGTGTGTGTGTGTGTGTGTCACATCCATTCACACTCATGCAGGGTGACTCCATTAAGCAGTACGGTTGTAGCGGTCAGCACTTTATGACAATCTGGCTCACAGGTCAGATGGCAGCGGAGAGGTCAAAGATTCTCCAATCACTCCAGTAAATCGACTGCTTCCACATCAGAAAACTCACTGTTCTCACGTTAACTTGAGAATTACCCTCAGAATGCCATCAGCTATCCCAAATCCTCTAAAATGTAGCCCACTTCCACCACTTGATTCAGAAGTGTATACATTTCAAGGATTCAACATGTATGTCCACGTTGGCAAACTTTTGGGACTCCTTCGGCTGAACTGCAGATTGGGGGTCTTCAGTTTACTGCAACCTGATGATAATGTGTTAGTTTTTACAAAAAATGAACATTTATCATGTTTGGTGGTGCAAAGTCTGATTTAAATTGTATTTGTCAAAAAAAGTTACCTGTTTGGAGGACATATCCTGAAACATGAAATTTTGTAATTACATAGATTCTCYGTTCATATTAAACGGATCTGGACAACATAAACCAAACCACAAMTGGGCCAGCTRTGGCATGYCATCACATGAAATGTCATTGCCAGACCTGTCCTGCATTCAGTTAACAAATCATTTACCAAGTCAGCAGTAAGCCAACTAGACCTGCCCCACACCTGTCTTTATATGGATTATTACAAAGGTCCATGTTTTGGAAGAAAAAGTTATTCTAAATTCTGACATCTACACAGTATAAACTACGTGTTCAGTAGCTAAAAATGTAATTTAGAGAAGGAGACACTGTCTGATACAAATGAGAAAGTAAAGACTGAATGCTGCAGACCTTTTCAGAAATAAACTCTGTTAAATTATAATTATAGGAAAAAAGTAAAAAGATGAGAGCTCAATCTCTCAATAGATGTTATTTTACCAAGCGAAGTAGAAAAGCAAAGACCTCAATTTACTGGTTTATCTACATTCCAACCAATGCCTATGTGAGATTGTGAAACACAAGTGGCAGAAATGAGCACAGTGTGGTTATGCTCAGCCGTAGAGATAAGGTGTGGAGCTCCACCATCCAGGGAAGCACAGAATATAACCACTGCTTCTCCGTATGAATAGGAGTCAGCTGAGATGCTTCACTATTTGGTAAGGATGCCTTCTGGACACATCCCACAGACAGAACTCAGGCCAAACCCAGAACTCACTGGAGAGGTTATTTATCCTCTCTGGCCTGTGAACACCTTGGGATCACCCAGCAGGAGCTGAAGAGTGTAGCGAGGGAAATCACTGTCTGGTGTTTCGCTCTTGGACCTCTGCGACCCAACCTCAGATAGTCATAAGCCAATGGATGCACAGTGTACTATTTCCTGCTCTATTTAATGTTATTAAGATGATAGGCCCTTCCGTTTTATACTGGCAATGTAGCAGTGAAAGGCAATGTCTTTTTTTTTTTTTTTTTAGAAAAGCCAGTGTTGAATGAGATTAAGTTCCAGAAGCTAATGGAATAAAAGACTCATGAGTTCCGTTTTATATCCATTAAAATCAGTGCTGAGTCACTTTCAAAGTAGTTATGAGTTCAACACATCATTCAGGAACTTTTCTGTAAATAAATTGAAGCTTTACTTCTGACATAAAATCATACAAAAGTGATTAATTACATTTTCTGTTCTGGTCACCCTGTTCGTTTTCTGCCAGGAAGCAATCATCTGTCCAACAGATGTATGGATGCTATGTTCTTGGCAGCAGGAAAGTGGACTTGTTTGGGTTCAGAACAAAGACCAGAACATAGTGAAGGCAGTGAATAAATGACTCCAAGACATGCTTCCAAATCATGGATTTAGTCAGAATTTTCAATAGAATGTTAAGGACAAATTTCTGAGAGAAAACGTCACTAAAGGTTTGTTGTCTAATAAATTAGGCTTAGAAAGACACAGTTCTGTATTAGTACCATTTGTGGAAGAAGTCAGTCATTTTAAAAAATGCAAATGTTATTTTCAGATTTTATGAACACATAAATAAAATCAAATGACATGAAGAACTACATTTTGCACACAGGTACTGCATCCCTGGTCAAGCATAAATAATGCATCCAGTAAGTGTATAAACTGCGTACACATTTTAAGTGATTTACTGAGGGTTAAGGTTAGGGTTGAACTAAAAAGTTTAACTGTGGTCGCATTACTTTGCAACACTGGTTTGTCTCTGGTGTTATGTTTACTTTCAGTTTGTGCTGTGAAGTCTTTTTGAACATGGTTTTGGAGTTCAACAAAATTCCAGCACTTGCCAAAGAAAAAATAAATAAATATAATGTGCATCAGCATGGTGTGTGTTTGTCTTCGAACGGTTCCTTTGAGCTTACGTTTTGGACTTCTCTATTGCTAAAGTGGCTGAAAAGTTGCAGCTTTAACAACCCATAAAGAAATATATGTTGCCATTTGGTCTTTGCTTAGAAGGAAGGAAAGGCATATTTATGCAATTGAAGGTGCACAGAACAAGGCTGGTACTGATGGGTTTTAACAGCTTTGGTAAAAAGGTATTCAGTTCCAGCCAAAATCGTGGCCGGTAATTTGGTAGAACTTGAGATTGAAGGGTCTGTAGAAGTCTCTAAGCCTGAGCAGGACCTCAGAAGGTATCTGAGGATGGGGTCTGCCCTTGGACTTGCCCAAGCAACGGGGCCTGCTGCTCCCCTCGGGCTTCTTCAGGCAGGGGAAACCTTTAGTCTGGTTAAAGTAGAAGTGCTTGTCTGTCACCACACGTTTGATACCTAAAAAGTCCTGAACTCTGCCCATCTCCCCAGCTGGGTCTGTCACCAGGCGCTCCCCGCTAACAAAAAGGAAGCGCGAGAGCGGAAAGTAGCGCAGCCAGCTCTCCAGATGCTTGGCGTAGATTCCAATGCGTACGGCGCTCCACGAAGTGTCAATGAGCCCTGCAGTGGCATTGCGGAAGACCAGACTCTGGAAAGACGGCAGCCCGGGGGATTTGGACAGGGTTTGAGTGTAATCAGAAACTGCCCGAGTCACAGGATCTCGGACCACAACAATGAGCTTGGTATGGCGGCTCATGAAGAAGACACGACGTGGAGCTTCTTTGGTGATGAAATAACTCGGGGTCTTCTCCATGGTGATCTGACCCTCCAGAGTGCGAGGCATCAAACTCCTATAAAAAGAAAAAAAAGAAGAGAAACAAATTAATCTGTAATTCCACCATGTATAAAATGTATAAAAGATCCAACATTTTCACTGTATCTATAATGTAATACATTCTGTAATGTTCCCAGCCCATTCTTTTGATGTTGCCCCCCTTGCCTTCAGGGCTTTTTCCTCTTGCTTTGTTATTAGAGGCCTAAATCTGTGATTACAGGGAGATAAACATGACTTTAACTGCTGGCACCGATGAAGCAACCATGTCACTGCAGACAGGGAGAGAGAGAGTCTGTGAACAGCTACAGTAAGAAAAACCACAAGGGTATATTAACGTCAGGAAAGTAATTTCCTCTCATCCGCTGCTTCCTCCCAAACAAGCTCATAACTGTTGCTCCTGTTCCTTTCGGTGTTCCAGTGTCCTGCAGCTGGAATAGCCAAATTGCAGTCATACCAATATTACTTTGTAACCTTACAACAAGGTTGCATTATTTTTTACTGMTAATACAGTATATACACAAAACTCCTGGTTTCTTCTTACATTGGAAGTAATTCTTGTTGAGGTTTAAATATAGTATAGACCTAATTATTGGACCAATGTTGCTCACTGATACAAGATATCAAGGCTCAGAATCAGTCTACCATAATGGCTCCCAAACATTTTAGCTTCTGACCCTAAAAATAAYAGCAGCAGAAACTTGTAACCCCAACTGTTATTGGTTAAAGTGTCCAATCATAACAATTAGGTGAATTTAATAAAAACATGATGACAAAAAACACTCCTACACAACACTTACTGAAACACATTTCATCTCTAATAACATTTATAAATAAAAAATAGCAATTGGCTATTATTTTTAAACTTAATTTTGTTACTTTAGGATCTGTAAACGCGACTGATTAATGAGTATTTTGTTGGTTTCCTGCTTTCCATTCAGACAGCTTTCACCTGCAATGCATCATGGGATTGAGTGGGTGAAGAAGGATGATTTAAGCAAAGTTCTATGTCCAGACACCACTTTTTCAGATAAAGTGGGGGTCTGGGGCGTTGGGGGCACACATTGGTGGGCCCGATGGATAGCCCTTCATCAGAGCTAAAAAAAATAAAATAAAACAAAAAAACTAGATACTGCATAGTGGTAACACAATGACCCCCGCACGCACAAATGCACCAGAACTCAGAAGTCTTTATTCTTAATAAATGTCATGCTACTAGGTGCATCCCAAAATTGTAGTGGTTTGGGTGGGGRTCTTTTTGTTGGGGGATGGTGGGGCATTGGTTGACCTGATGGATAGCCCCTCATCAGAGCTAAACAACCAAAGAAATCTGAAGCTCCTATGTTTAATAGTTTTTGAGCTATAACCATTTTTGTATGTCCAGATACCCCTTTTTCAGATAAATTGGGGGTCCGGGTGTGGGGTGGTGGGGGACGGGACTGATTGGTTGGCCTGATGGATAGAGCTTCATCAGAGCTAAACAACAAAAGAAATCTGAAGCTTCTGTGTTGAACAGTTTCTGAGTTATAAGCATTTTTGCATGTCAAGACACCCCATCTTTGGATGGAGCCCCCTCCTCAAATATGGGGTCTATCGTCAAAACCGTTGGCTGGCGCAGTGTAGGTCAGACTCATCTACAGCCCTGCCAAATTTTATGTTGATCGGTGCAACCGTTTTTGTGCTACGGTTGACCAAAAATCACTGAAGAAAAAAAAGAAAACAGTACGAATACAAAATGACTCCCGCTTCATGTGCGGGGGGGTCATATTAAGCAAGTTCAGATACATAAAAGTCAATTTGAGATGTATTCTTACAGATGAGTAAGAAGTGTTGACAATGTCTTAAGATGGACGAAGAAATACGTAGAGATAATTAATCAAAAGTCTAATTAAGAAGAAGCAATTTCAACAAATTCCTACAATTGCAAAGCTTGTCTGGAAGACACAGCAGTTTGGAGTCGACCCTAAAATAAGGTCCTATGTTAATAATAAATTAAAGAACTTTCCTTTAATTGTTTAACTTTAATTTATAAACTGTGTGCATTTAGTGAGTCCTAATGGAAAAATATTGGATCAGAAGGATTCATTTGTTCCTTTCCAACCTGGGTCTGGTGCTTATCATAATCAGAGCACGAGGTATTTTAGGCACCCAAGGCTTTTAAGGAACTGGATTACTGGTTTCTCTTGATCTTTATCCCATTTTAGATGACTCAGAGGCCGAGTATATATGGTATAGTACTTTAAAAAGTTCACCAAAGCCTCTATTTGATCAAGTCCTTACAACATGCCAGTGCAGACTGAATCTAAATTGAGGGAAATGAGAGTGAAAGAAAAACCCATTTGTATTGTGACATTTATGTTCAAATACTACTGTGATGCTTAAAACGGAATCTCATAACCTCCGTCTTGTTTTATTAAACAACACGTTTCACTGACTAWAAAGACACATATCAAATGATAGACTCGGCTCGTGTTTTAGAAAAATCGAAGCGGTGAAGAATGCAGCTTGAAAAGATCCCTCAGCTTATTTCCATGCTTTCCCCTTCCCCTCTCAGCAGGCATGTGGTGGCGGTCAGGTCGAAGACGTCGTGGTTGGTCTGTCAGTGAAGAGCTTGCGAAGCGCCTGTGTTTGGAGATGGGAGCGGATTCCTCTCCATCTCTCTCTGTTCCAACTCACACAGCTCCGAGTCCAGCATGTCTTCTGGCACGCAGTGATGAGGGTAACACCAAATGCACAAGCACCGGGTATTCAAGAGAAATATCTGTGTTTTATTAAAGGGCTGGAGCAAAACTAAGATCAGCAAATATCGAGTGGAGAGAAGTTTTGAAAAACAAGGCTGTTTCTATGGCTTCGTTCTCTGTCGGGATGCTGTAAAATGCATGTTTTGAGCCAAGACATAAACTAAAACTTACTGTCCTGAAACCTGCTTTGAGCTACGGGTCCTACATGAAAGTAGCTGTCCTATTTGTATCCAACGAAAGTTTAACAAGTTTCTTTCGGTGGAAATTCCACTCTCAGACACTCAAACGGATCAACCTCTGAGGTAATTTGTAGTAAAAGTGTCGCTTTGGTACACCTTGTCTACCCGTGTTTCCTACGCCTSCAAGAATGGCTCTCAAAAATCCATCAGAGAACATGCAGGAGCAATTAAGTACTTCCAGTAAAGAGAATGGAGGAACCGCACACTTCAATTAACATATTTTTGGTCACAATGCACTTAAAGGTTCGATTCCCAGGAGGCTTCTTCCTTTCAAAGGAAGTGACTGGAAACCTAAATTGGCATCAATCCTGGTTGTGTATCTCAAGGAATACAAAGGAAAACACACAAGATGTGAACGATGAAATGAAAAGTTTTTTGTTTTATTTGTCCGTGACTTCAGGGAGTTTTGGGGAGTGTGTTTGCAGCTCCTAATGGTTGTTTAATTCCCTGCAGTTGGGCTAATTGAAGTCACAGTGTCCTGTTCGAGGCTTAGAGGGGCTTCTATTGACATCATGTTTACATGTTGGACTGCGTTCCCATCTGTGATCTCAAGCCGCACAGCAGTGGAAAACAGCAAGGACACAGGCAAGATGAGAACGAAGGGAAAAGAGGCAAGGATGAGCGAACAGACTCATTAAACGTCTTGATTAGACGAGTCCTTTTTTTTAATTTTTTAAATCTGATATCACTCTCATGGTCAGGGAGACGCAGCGACCTGATGTTTGTTTTCATCGCACCTTTACTGCAGAAATGCCAGGGAGTTTTCCAGTGCACAGATGTGCCTTTATCTGTGTGTACAAATCTGCCCCGGCATTCACACACACACACATTTAGCTGAAGTCCTTGTGGGTGGGCTGGGGTTTTATTAGGTCCCGTCTGAAGGACTACAAGCTCACAGGCTACTGTTCATCGCTCCAATTTGAGGTCTGAACGGTGTGTGCTCGCCTCCCAAGCAGTGGGAAGGGTGATTCGTTTGGATGTGGTGGACAAATAAATGATTCACGTAATATTTTCCATTCAAGGTCTTGATGTAACTTGATATTTAGGTAACAGTGAGCTAATGTCAGAATCTTAACCTGACATTTTTATTGCTTTAAAGGGGGATTATTCAACAGAAGTATGTAATTTCCATGAAAGCGCAAAACAGAAACTGCAGTAATGACAAAACGAAGCTAAAAGAAATTAGCCAAACCGCAATCTGGCTTGGTAAAATTTGGACGTGGCATGAATTTGACCATCAGCTACAGAGACAATTTAAACAATATGCTTATCCTCATTTAAAGGACTTTGATTGCTTTATTTATTACTAACAAAAAACAAGTCTCAGTGGAATATAGCATTAAAAAATCCAACAGGATGTGGAGGGTCTTAGTGAGGTCTTTATGTGCATTAAGAAAGCAGCGCTTCTCCATTATGCATGCTAGAGTTATCATCATTGTGGTGGAGAGCTGGCGTCCTGGGTGGAACGTAGTACTAGTGTTTGCATGACTTGGGGCCCACATGCATCGACGTGGCTTTGTGTTTGAGAATTTAAAGCAGGACTGGTCATGTTGGCCTCGGAGTACGGTCATGATTGGGTCGAGGTCATAGAAACTAACCAGTTTAAGTTTGTTGGTCCAGCAATGATCTTCTAGCGCCATTGTTCTCAGACTAGTGGTTCTCCAAAAATAATTTTGGTTTTGATCATAACTAGCTAATTAAGCATCATGAGCTGAACAGTGATGTAAAGGTAAAAAATACAGAGAGCCGATTCATATTCATGATGCTGAATGGAGACTCCTCACAACAAAAGTTCTTTGAAGAGTCGCTGTGAAAACTCCACCAGACAAAGATAATAGCTGTCAAAACCCACAATTATAAAAAAAATCTTTTCAAAGAAAATTATAATTATTTTAATGCAATTTTTACAACATTAAATGATAGTTTGAGGGTTAATGTTAGTCATGAGATTTGGTAAAATTTGTGTTAGGAAATAGCAGATATTCCTCATCTTTGTTTACAACTAAATCCAGTGATCACTTGTGGAAATTATCCTTTYAGTAAATTTTGTAATTTGTTGCAAGATGTCTGACAATATTTCTTTAGATTTGCACAGTCAATATTTCCATTTATTTGCTGCTTGTGTACAAAGAGTCATGAAACAAATTCAATTAATAACACACATGAGAACCACCTTTTTCAGGTTAAGATAATTTAACACTTTCATAAGGTTTGAAAATAAACAAATAAAAAGGCAGGAGAGGCTGTTGTAGGAATTGCAAACACAGCCCCCGTTATTAGAGAATCTGAGCCAACCTGCTGCAAAAAAAACAAAAACAA
Source organism: Austrofundulus limnaeus (assembly GCF_001266775.1). Classification (NCBI taxonomy): domain Eukaryota; kingdom Metazoa; phylum Chordata; class Actinopteri; order Cyprinodontiformes; family Rivulidae; genus Austrofundulus; species Austrofundulus limnaeus. The sequence goes on from NW_013954710.1 coordinate 8,468, forward strand.
AAACATAAAATAAATAAATTCATTAAAAACTAAGGCGGTGAATGTTAAGAAGCCACATTTGCTTTATTCAAAAAAGTTTATTTTACAATAAAGAAACAACATACAAACTAAWTGACTGAAATATTTGAACAAAAACTATGTAAATCAAATATATGACCAAAATAGTAAMACCTATTAAAATTTTTCTATGTACTGTGTGTAAAACGTTTCCAGGGATTTAGCTCTTTTACAACACATGTACTGTATAATCCGTGTTAATTTAGACTCAGACTGATTCAGTGAGAGGATTCGAATCATTAGCCCAGTTGAGTCATTTGCTCTACCTAATATAACCTTTACAGTCAGATGGTCATTTTCTTGCCTTTTGGTGCAGAAAAGCCAACACACTCTTGGCGCTCCCTTAAATCCTAACAAGTAAACACCACACACACACACACACACACACACACACACACACACACACACACAC
>NW_013954710.1:9036-11245 GCF_001266775.1 Austrofundulus limnaeus
TACTCAGGGTAGTCTCCAGCATCTCAAACTCATGTCAGTTTAGCTTCACTCAGAAAGTGTGAAACAACTTTGGAAGAGGATGAAATCAAATTATGTGTTATTAGAGATTAAAAAAAGACAAAATTATATTCTAATTGAGACGTAATTGAAAACTTTTGTGTCTGAATTGATTGGAATGTCATGTGAGTGTCATCGCAGTTACATATCTTTGCAAACATGTATCAAATTAGTGATCGCAAGTAGAAAATTGTATATTTTCTCAATATAATCTGTCTCCAATGAGAGGACCCAGTGTTTGCACGAACCACTATGATTATTTTTTTCAGATAAGCTTTTATTAAGAATGTGATTCACACTCTGACCAACTCATCAGTCAAAATGAAACTCCAAACTGAGCTATCTACAACAGGTAAGATATTCATAACTTTTCCACAGATCTGACCTCGTTGTTTAAGCTGATCTGACTCACCAGGTGCAGAAAGTTATTTAAACACCATTTTCAGTTTTAGTATTTAAAGATGTTCGGAGTAAAACGAAGAAAGCAGCTCTACCTGTACCACTCCAGYCCCTTGTCGTAGAAGCGGTCGAAGAAGTGCGGCTCTGCGCCCACGGCTCTCACGTCCGGGTGCACGCGCAGGAACTCCAGCAGAGCCCGCGTGCCGCCCTTCTTCACCCCGATGATGACGGCCTGAGGGAACTTCTTGCTGCCGAAGCTGTTCGCGATAGAAATGCCGGCGGACTGAGCCGCGCTTCTGGACCGGTTCAGCGGCTGCTGCCGAACCGAGGAGGCCGAGGAGACGTTGCGGGCGCCGGGCTGCTCGGTCCGCAGCCCATCGTGGGACACGGTCCTGTGGACGTAGTAGACGGGTGTGGGCAGGGAGTCACAATATCCGTTGAGGCAGTAGAACAGGTAGGTGAAGAGAAGGAGCATGGTAAAGAAGACTGACAGCTTGGACTGCGCCTTCAGGGGTCCAAAGATGAACGCAGCTCTCCATTTACTCCATCCCATGGGTCCTGGTCAGGAGGACACGGTGAGGGAAACATGGCACATCAGACCTCATGATCCTGCTGCTGCTGCTGCTGCTGCTGCTGCTGCTGCTGCTGCTGCTGGGATGAGTTGTTTTACTCTGGGAGACACCGCAGAAACTTTCTCCTCTTGCTCCGCTGCAGCAGCTGGCTCGGAGCGCGCAGTGTGAGACTCCACATCCTCTCCGTGGGTTTGATCACTTTACTCCTGTGTTAGTCCTGTGTGAGTCTGTGTGAGTCTGTGTGAGTCCGTGTGAGTCCGTGTGAGTCTCTGTGTGAGTCTGGACACAAAGAATTGTGTTCAGTAACTTCCACACAGTCCGGCAGGTCTTTGCGCTCCGGTCCGTCTGTGCGCTCCTGTGGCTCCCTCCGGTGTAAGCATCAGATCCACGCCCTGTTCACCCCCCCCCCACACACACACATACACAGACACACACAGACACACACATACACAGACACACACAGACACAGACACACAAAGACACAGACACACACGCGCGCGCCAAAGCGAGTGTCTCTTAACAGATATTGATCAGACTCAGTCCTCTCCAGGCTGAGAGGCAAAAAGCATTCTCTGTCCTGTGCCTTTGAATTATCTACTGATGAAGCAGATATGAGTTGTCAATGTTGTATAGCTGTCAAAACTAAAATTATGTGATTTAATTGTGCTCTGTACAATGACAATAAAGGCATCAATCAATCAATCAATCAATCAATCAATCAATCAATCAATCAATCAATCAATCAATCAATCAATCAATCAATCAATCAATCAATCAATCAATCAAAATGACCAAAACAATAACTAAAAGCCAAGATCAGTAAAAACAGTGTTAAAAGTGGCAAAACTGTAGCTAAAGCTACAACAAGTATAACATTAGCTAAAAGTTCAGGCCAGTCAATAATAGCCAAAAGCTAAACTGGCCATGAYTATCCGAAGCTAAGGCCAGTAAAACAGTATCTAAAACGTAGAAAAGTAGCTAAAATTGGCAAAACAATAACTTAATGATCAAAACAATGGCTGAAAGCCAAGACCAGTAAACAATAGCTAAAACTGGCAAAACAGTAGCTAAAACTGGTGAGACACACTCTAAAAATGTAATGTTGGATTTACTTAACCATGTTATGTTACCTGGTTCCACTTAACTGAGTTGAGTAAATTCAAAGCAACATACTCATGTTC
>NW_013954710.1:11345-14423 GCF_001266775.1 Austrofundulus limnaeus
TGTGTGTGTGTGTGTGTGTGTGTGTGTGTGTGTGTGTGTGTGTGTGTGTGTGCTCTCACATGTTCAGGACATGTGGTGGGGGACTCTGGGTACCATTCGAGCCTACCCCAGCTTCCACCCAGAGCAGGATGTGAAGGAGATCCAGTCGGCGTTGGAGAAGAAAGGTACCTGAACCTGCTGAGAGTTTGACTCTGCTTTCTTTAYTTCACTTGTGGCTGAAACTTTGTGTACTTTGCTCAGACGCAGTGACTCTGGTAAGAATTCTAACGAATCGGACCAACGTTCAGAGACAGGTGATTGCCAGCACCTTCCAGGAGATAACAGACAAGGTAAAGACACAAGGAGCAGCCTCCTTTAACAACCTGTTACACAACAAGGCTTTGTTTGCTGATCAAATATTAATGAAACACACCTGTGTGTACAGGATGAGAGCAGCTTTTCAGACCTAACCGTACATTTATTGTCACTATGTTCTCTACTCAACTTCAAGTTTCTGTTCTCTGTTAATTTATGCTGTCCTCTCGTCACACTCCCACGTTTATCTTCTGCAGTACTTTCATTAGTTTTGGTTGGAGGTTCTGACAAACTGTTCAGATACTCTGAAAAGGAAATCAGGCCCACCCCAGACTGGTTTAGGTAGAAACTGCTTACTGGGACTGGGAATACCGTTGGGACAGCAGGGACAAAACAATCTTTGAGGACATGACTGCATTTAGCATGTCCACCTTTGAGAAGACAGAGAATGAGGATGGGAAGGCATGTCCATTAGGACAGGTCAGAGGTCATTAAAATGTGGTTAGCCAACCCTAACCAGAGTGATGGTCCAAGTATTTAAAAAAGGAGACTGGAGAGTCTGTTCCAGTGATCATGAGATCCCACTTCAGGGTCCGGGCCATGGATCAGTGGAACACAAGGAACTACTGGGCTGCAGCAGGTCAGACAGGTATGAAGAGGCAAGGCCTTTCAAAGATTTAAAAWCAAATAAAAGTATTTTAAAATGGATCCTAAAAGGCACAGGCAGCCAGTGGAGTGAAGCTAAAATGGGAGAAATGTGCTCATATTTACATGTACCAGTTAAAGCCTCACTGCAGCATGTTGGACCCTCTGCAGTCGGGCGATGGAGGACCCTCTAACCCCAGATAAAGTGCAGGTGGTGATGAAGTCATGGATCACTGTCTCAAAACGTCTTTTTGGAATGATGGGTTTTATTTTGGTTAGCTGCTTCAAATGATAAAACCTCCCAACAACTGACCTAATGTGGCTGTCTAATTTAAGTTCAGGATCTACTTCAACTCCCAGATTCCTCACCAACAATTCAGGTCTTCAGAGGGTGAGTGGACAGCAGGACCTCCAAAAACCATAACCTCAGGCTTGGTTTCATGTAATGCCATCCAGACCTTCAGGTCCTCAAGACACCTGAGAAGTGAGACCATTGAGTATGCATTTGACTCTGAGAGGGACATAGATCTGATCTGTGACCATGCTTTCTGGAAACAGAACAGAGTGGCAGCTATAGAGAAAACAAGAGGGTCTAAAATTGAGCCTTGAGGGACTCTTTAAGATCTATCTGGTCCCCCTAGAATCAAAGCATAGCTGTGGCCACAAAGGTGAGCTGGCATGTGGTGCAGGTTGGACTCCATCAGGTCAGTCCTAGATCCTGATCCTGTTTGTGGACAAGAACTCAAGATACAGTCACAGGGAGGACAGGGTTTGGTTCAGGAACTTCAGTCTCGTTTTCACTTTTTACATTTTCATGAGCAAAAAAAGAAGTGAAAATGTTTTTTTCAAAGTCTGCTGTCTTTTTAGCGCCTCTCTCCAGAGATGTAGGAGGCACAGACAAGGACACCTGAGGACAGAGGATAAAAAGATAAAACACCAGGAGATGAAGATCATTCATTACAAAGAGCTGTTTAGTTCTGYAGAACCTCAGAACCTCAGGAACCCTCCAGAACAGATCTGTGTAYTGTTGCAGGACCTGAGTACAGCTCTGCAGATCCTGACAGCCCTTTAACACTAACMGTGTGTGTTAACAAAGTGTACTGGTTGTTTTTCTGTCATTTCAGGACCTGAGCACAACTCTGAAGAAGGTTCTGTCTGGAGACCTGCAGGATCTGCTGCTGCAGCTGCTGATGCTCCCAGAACATCTGGAGGCTCAGCGGCTGCAGCAGGCCATGGTGGTGAGTCTGTGTGAGTCTGTGTGAGTCTGTAGGATCATGATCCCAGCACTGCTGCTATGTTTGTGTGTTTGCTGTAGGGTTTGGGCACTGATGAGGAAACCCTCCTGGAGGTTCTGTGCACTCGATCTGGGAAACGACTTCAGGAAATCAGTGATGCCTACAAGCAAAGTGAGTGCTTTCAGCTCTCTGCACTGCTGAGCCCAGATCCAGTCAGACCATGGTTTGTGTTGGGTTTCTGCAGGGTACAAGAAAGACCTGGAGAAGGAGCTGAAAGCAGAAACCAGTGGAGACTTTGCTAAACTCCTTGTGGCTCTGTTGAAAGTAAGAATACAGATTTCCTTTTACCACTGCCTGTATCAGAACCTGTTGGTGCCGCTAACAATAAACCTGAACTGAATTTAAAAAAGTGACTGAAGAGCTCGGAAAATGATGAACTTGAAGTTTTTATTTCTTTCAACAGAAAGACAACATGACTGCAGCAGTCCACAGAGATGTTCAGGTACAGTTAGGTTCTAATGTAGTGGTCTGCTTTGGAAACTGATCTTTGAACTTCTCTCCCTCGTTTGGATTCAAAAAGAAAGAACGAGTTCTTCTGTACATTTGTTGGTTCTTTATGTTAGTTTAGTACAGTGGGGAAAATCAGTATTTAGTCAGTCACCAATTGTGCAAGTTCTCCCACTTAAAAAGATGAGAGAGGCCTGTAATTGACATCATAGGTAGACCTCAACTATGAGAGACAAAATGTGAAAAAAAATTTGAGAAAATCATTTTGTCTGACTTTTAAAGAATTTTTTTTGCAAATAATGGTGGAAAATAAGTATTTGGTCAATGTTGTGGAATACTTATTTTCTGTATCACCTTGACACTGTCCACTTTTCATATCTTGTGATATCCTCCGGAC
>NW_013954710.1:15423-18764 GCF_001266775.1 Austrofundulus limnaeus
GTCCGGAGGATATCACAAGATATGAAAAGTGGACAGTGTCAAGGTGATACAGAAAATAAGTATTCCACAACATTGACCAAATACTTATTTTCCACCATTATTTGCAAAAAAAATTCTTTAAAAGTCAGACAAAATGATTTTCTCAAATTTTTTTTCACATTTTGTCTCTCATAGTTGAGGTCTACCTATGATGTCAATTACAGGCCTCTCTCATCTTTTTAAGTGGGAGAACTTGCACAATTGGTGACTGACTAAATACTTATTTTCCCCACTGTATGTTCTTTAGTTCTGAATGATGGTTCTGTATGTTTTTTGTTTCTGTGTATTTGGTTTTGTGTGCTTGCTGGTTCTGACTGTTTCCTGTTGATTCTGGTTCCTGCTGGTTCTGGATTCTGCAGACTCTCATGGTGTCTCTGAATGGGAAAAAAGCTGATGCAGAACCATGGATCAACATCCTAACATCCAGAGAGTGGGATCACCTGGACAAAGGTGAGTCTGTGACCTGATGAGACCGGACATGTTTGGTGTGATGAGTCTCCTCACTTTGGACCGCTCACAGTTCTGCTGGGCCTGGAGCTGGAGAGTGGGCAGTCAGTAGAGCAGGTGGTGGAGAAACAGTTCTCTGGAGATGTTCGACTTGGTTTGAGAGTTTTAGGTGAGAAACAACTGAAAGTTTGGTACAATTTCTTGGTTTTGATCCATTTCTGATGCTTCTGTCTGTTTTGGATCAGTTCAGTGCATCCAGGGTTCTGATGTGTTCCTCGCCAAGAGACTGGCCACCATGAAGGTGAGGTGATAACTTTTCAGGCCTAACCCTTCAAATGACTGGCTGAAACCAGGGATCTTTGGATTTTCATGATAAATTTAAATTTCTTATAATGTTTGCATCATCTTCATTCTGGACATTTTCACCTGCAGAACAGAAAAAAGAATCCAACTATATATTTATAGATTTTTATGTCCAGGTGTTTGTTTAATTTTGGCTTTTGTTCTGATCTATGTGGAACAATGATCAACATATCTGATGTGTAATTTTTTGATGATTTTGATTATGACATTTGACAAAATGTAATGTTTTCTGCTTGTTTCATAAAAGGTGATGTGCTGGTAAGTTTTTATGATGTAAAGTACTTTAAAGAGGACCTATTATTGGGTCCTTGAACTACTTAGGATCCATCTGTGGCCTCTACAAAACATGTTCATTTGATTTGACAAAATTAATCTCAGATAATGAAATTTCATAATTTCAGTTTTTTTTCCTGTTCTGAGATCTCTTCAGAACAAGCTGTTTATGTAAATAAGGAGCTGTTGGCAATCCCCTCCCAACCTTTGATGACATTATGTCAGCCCTTGCAACATGGCATTTATGTTAGAACTTCGGAAACAGGAAAATAGTTGGCTAGTTCAAGCATATGGTACAACAGTGGTAAAGAGGCTGCGCGCAGTGCGGACACCCCCACGGCTTGGTAGGGACAGACTGGAGCGATGTCAGGCACCTTGGTACCGGTGAAGTCAACATGCATCCTTCGCCGATTCCTGGAGCCAGWGAAGACAAACCGAGGAGCATCAAGTCCACAACCTGGAGACTCCCGTGTCACCAGTCTGYGGCACGGAGTCTCCATTCTGCAGCACAGAGGCTCCTGTGAGATGAACGTTGTGGTGCCGGAGTCTCCAGTCCTCCAGCACAGTTCATCCCCACCAGATAGTTTGACGACAACCCGCCCGCGCTGTGCGGCCACCCCAGGGGAGAGAGACAGACTAGTGCCTGGGGAAGCAAATGCACGTCTGTCCCCAGGTCAGAGTTATGGAAGTGGGAAGGTGGTCCATGCTGCAGCAGCACCCAGAGCTGCACAGACCATCGTCACCACTTCTCCAGGCAGAGGAGGAAAGGCGAAGCTGCTCGCCTCCTCAGTAGTCGATCCCAGCAGCACATTCAACAAATACAATATGACAAATCATGTTCATACCAAACCACAACTAAACACACCCAACACATCACTTCCCACCATCACCTAATATTTGTGATGAACATAGTCAGAGGTCAGAGGTTTCCTTCACCTGAAAGTCCGTGGGTAAATCCTGCAGTGGGCTGGTAGTAGTTTCCCCAAGGAATCCATTGTGAAATTAATTCCACAAACTACATCTTTCTTTGGCAACATTGCTACAACATTACCATCAAAAACAAAAACAAAATTAAGCCATGCATCTCTGTTGTCCGTGACTGTTGTAAAAACAGCAGAACTAATGAGGTCATCCTGTGAAGAAGTGGGCGGAGTCTCCGCTTGGGTTACCAGGTGGGGGGCTGGGCTTGTCTTGGCGTTGCTAGGTTACCCAATTTGTGACATCACAATCTTCAGGTTTTTTGAAACAGCTCATTTGCTGACACTAAAAAACATTTATATATTGTCAAAAACAACTGGGAGTATTGTTTTGGTGCTTGGACTGTTTCTGGAAGCAGTGAAGACCCAAACTGAAGCATAAAAAAGTTTTAAAAACAGGAAATTTAGCATAATAGGTCCCCTATACTCTGAGTTATCCTGAAATGTGCTGTACAAAAAACAACTTGACTTGACTTGTACCACAGTACAAACAGTGTCCCCACAAACCCAGGAGCTAGGGAGAAAGAGAAATCACACACAACACAGCACGAGAGCAGTGGTTATCCTAACTGGACTTTCCTYACGCCAGACAAGAAATCCAAACAGGACTCCAGTCAACCACCGGGTGAACAGGAAGACCCCCAAACCCAGATCCAGACCAGTGGTTATTCTGTATGTTGCAGGAGTTTCAGAGAAACTGAGATGGTTACTCTCTAAACATGATGTCCCAGTGGCTTTCAAACCCCAAAACACATTACGGCAAAGACTGATTCATCCCAAAAATCCAATCCCCCTGCACAAATAGAGTAATGTTTTGTATGCTGTTAAGTGTCAGGAGGACTGTAATCAGTTATAAATTGGGGAAACAAAGAAGCACTGTTCAATGAATGAGCCAGCACAGAAGATCAACATCATCAGACCAGGACTCTACAGTTTACATTCAACTACAGGCCAGGGTTCTACAGTTTACATTCATCTAAGGTCAGGACTCTACAGTTTACATTCATCTAAGGTCAGGGCTCTACAGTTTACATTCATCTAAGGTCAGGACTCTACAGTTTACATTCATCTAAGGTCAGGGCTCTACAGTTTACATTCATCTAAGGTCAGGACTCTACAGTTTACATTCATCTAAGGTCAGGGCTCTACAGTTTACATTCATCTAAGGTCAGGACTCTACAGTTTACATTCATCTAAGGTCAGGGCTCTACAGTTTACATTCATCTAAGGTCAGGACTCTAC
>NW_013954710.1:19764-21859 GCF_001266775.1 Austrofundulus limnaeus
TCATCTACAGGACAGGACTCTACAGTTTACACTCATCTACAGGCCAGGACTCTACAGTTTACACTCATCTACAGGTCAGGACTCCACTGATGCCTAATGATCATTGGACTGAGGTTCTTTTTTCCATGTGAACAAAGTGTTGTTTGTCATCATTAAACCATTGTCCACCATGTGGCGGCAGTGCTTATATGACTGAATTTACCTGAAACTGTTCAGACTGAAGAGGTCTCTTGGAGGAGAGACGAAAGGTTTTTTTCAACAAAAGACACTCAGAGGACCTAATCAGCTTTTGTTTAGATGGTTTCAGTTGTTAACCTGAAGTAAAACTTGTGTCAGACTGATGATGTGTGAATGTTTTACTTTGCAGACATCATTGGTGCATGGAATCATGGTGTCACACAGCGAAGAAGACCTGCTGAGGATCAGGACAACATTTCTTAAACTGACTGGAAACTCTCTCTACTCTGCTCTGCAGGTCCAACACTCACATAATCACAAAACAACAGAGTCACACAGTCACAGGGCAACAAGACAGCAGATTCTCTTAGGTACCCACTCTTTGACACTGTACTGGACTTTGATGGTGTTGTTTGGTGTTCTTGTTTCAGAACCATTTTAAAGGAGAACATCTGCAGGCTTTGCTGAGTATCTGTCGAGCTGAAGATTAAAAGTATACCTGCAGTTTCTTTTAGGTCGTTCTTCATTTTTTCATCTTCCAAAGCTACTTTTTTATTTTTTAAACAAATTTCTCACTTATTAATTTGTACAGCTTCATTCATCTAAATGAAAAGTTGCACTTTTTCATTTTTTTCAGGTTTTAGAAGATATTCCTTTCATTTTCTTACTGTTGATAAAGTTTATCAAAAAGATTTTTTGTCTTTGTAATAAATGGTATTCTTCCATAACATTTTAAACCATTTTTATTGTTTCTTGAAATAATAAACAGTTTTAGTTAATACCTTTTAAAATGAAATGGACCCAAAAAGATTCAGGAATCTAACTCAAAGCTAGTGGATAATACATACAGTTTTAAGATATTTGTCATAGTTCACATTTAACTTAAAAATAGCTAATATGTATTAAAGAAAAAACACTTGAATAACCTGTTCCTTGTGCTGGTGAGGATTCTCAGCCATCCAGGTTATGGCAATCTAAGTAGGCTTCAACAAAGGAAATGGGACAAACCAGAAGTAAAGTTATCCATTTGCCTTTGTTTAAACCTTGTAGATTAACCTGGTTTAAAGTGTTCAGCAGGTCTAAGGAAGTCTACAATCCTGTCTTATTTATTTATTTATTTATTTATTTATTTATTTATTTATTTATTTATTTATTTATTTATTTATTTATTTATTTATTTATTTATTTATTTATTTTTAATTTACCATTTTTTATCCAGGAGATTGCAGATCTCTTTTTCAAATGAGGCCTGGGCCTGAAGGCAACCTATTGTACATGTTTTTTTTTTTTGGGGGGGGTGGGGGGGACTGGAGTACCTGGAGAAAACCCACACAAGCACGAGGAGAACATGCAAACTCCACACAGAAAGACCCCAGGTCTGAACCAGGAATCAAACTCAGGACCTACTTGCTGTGAGACGTTGGTGCTAAGCACTGAGCCGTCTTTTGATTGTCCATTTAAAAAGGGCACATATCTTCCTCACTGAGGTCAGAGGGATGTGTCTGTTTCTGATGTCTGATGGTTTACAGGATAAACTGATAAAACAAGAGAGACACCACAGAAAACAGCAGTGATGAGTTTAGTCCAGAACTGTCATTCTTTGTAGGAGTAATTAATGTAATAAGTGGTGTTGTAGACGAAGAGGTTGATGCAGTTGAGATGGTTGGGGTTGAAGTTGAAGTGGATGATACAGTTGAAGTGGATGATGCAGTTGAGGTGGTTGGGGTTGAAGTGGATGATACAGTTGAAGTGGATGATGCAGTTGAAGTGGATGATGCAGTTGAGGTGGTTGGGGTTGAAGTTGAAGTGGATGATACAGTTGAAGTGGATGATGCAGTTGAGGTGGTTGGGGTTGAAGTGGATGATACAGTTGAAGTGGATGATGCAGTTGAGGTGGTTGGGGTTGAAGTGGATGATA
>NW_013954711.1:0-3251 GCF_001266775.1 Austrofundulus limnaeus
CCTGAGAGTTATACCTGAGAGTTATACCTGAGAGTTGTACCTGAGGGTTATACCTGAGGGTTATACCTGAGTTATACCTGAGTTATAACTGAGGGTTATACCTGAGAGTTATACCTGAGGGTTATACCTGAGGGTTATACCTGAGGGTTATAACTGAGGGTTATACCTGAGAGTTATACCTGAGAGTTATACCTGAGAGTTATACCTGAGGGTTATACCTGAGGGTTATACCTGAGGGTTATACCTGAGAGTTATACCTGAGGGTTATACCTGAGTTATACCTGAGAGTTATACCTGAGAGTTATACCTGAGAGTTATACCTGAGGGTTATACCTGAGGGTTATACCTGAGGGTTATACCTGAGGGTTATACCTGAGGGTTATACCTGAGAGTTATACCTGAGAGTTATACATCAGCATCAGCTAGCTAGCAGCAGCTAATGCTGCTTTGTAAACCAAACCATGACTAGATGTCTCACAGCTGGTTTACTGTCTGTAATTATTCTAGTCGGTCCCATCAGGTTAGGGACCTGGACCCAGACCTGAGTCATCAGGTCAGTTCTATTGACCACTCTGCTCTGTGTGCTCACGCAGCTATGGGATCGCAGGCAACACAAACGTGACCGGAGACCAGGTGAAGAAGCTGGACATCCTGTCCAACGACCTGGTCATCAACATGATCAAGTCGTCCTTCACGTCCTGTGTGCTGGTGTCCGAGGAGAACGACCGAGCCATCATCGTGGAGCCTGACAGGCGGGTATGTTTGTGTGGCACGACCTGGGCAGCAGCTTCCTGTTCAGTGGAAATCTTTTCACAATAAAAGCATGAAATGATGCTTTCAGGGTAAATATATCGTTTGCTTCGATCCTCTGGACGGCTCCTCCAACATCGACTGCCTCGTCTCCATTGGAACCATTTTTGCCATCTACAGGAAGGTACGGAACCAAGTTGTGTGTGTAGATAATAACCGGGTCTAACCGGGTCACGCTGTGTTCTGTCAGACCACAGATGACGAGCCGTGTGAGAAGGACGCCCTGCAGCCTGGCAGGAACCTGGTGGCAGCGGGCTACGCCCTCTACGGCAGCGCCACCATGATCGTCCTCTCCACCGGTCAGGGAGTCAACTGCTTCATGCTGGACCCGGTCCGTTTCCCTGCTGGTTCTGAGTCCCGCAGCCCCGCGGTGTCGGCAGCTAGTGACGGTCTGCTCTGCTCCTCAGGCGCTCGGGGAGTTCATCCTGGTGGACCGAGACGTGAAGATCAAGAAGCGAGGAAAGATCTACAGCCTGAACGAAGGCTACGCCAAAGACTTCGACCCGTCTGTGACAGAGTACCTGCAGAAGAAGAAGTTCCCTGAGGTCCGCCTGGTGTTGGCCCACAGGATGTGTCCTCACTGTTTCCTCACTTCTGTCTAACATGTTTGTGTAACCGTGTGCAGGACGGCAGCCAGCCGTACGGAGCGCGCTACATCGGCTCCATGGTGGCAGACGTGCATCGCACTCTGATGTACGGAGGCATCTTCTTATACCCGGGCAACGTGAAGAACCCCCAGGGCAAGGTGAGCGCACCCACCAGTCAGCAGTCTCTGAGGTATACTGGTCCAGGGCAAGATCAGTGTACCCACCAGCCAGCAGTCTCTGAGGTATACTGGTCCAGGGCAAGGTGAGCGTACCCACCAGTCAGCAGTCTCTGAGGTATACTGGTCCAGGGCAAGGTGAGCGTACCCACCAGTCAGCAGTTTATATCTAATACCAGTTATTGTCAGAAAATAAACCTGAACCCAGACGTCTCTAATTAAACACATTTTTAAACAAATCAAAGAGCCGGCGTGGCAGAAAGACACAGAAACAGGAAGAACAGGAAACACAGCTGAGAGAAGAGAACCAATCAGAAAACAGCTGAGTGGACTGAGACAGGAAGAAGCAGTTAGGGGTTAGTTAGTCATTAGTTAGTAACTAATCCAGTCTGAACACAGAATCTAAGCTCACACAGAGAAACAGCAACAATCAATCAAACACTGCAGGTCAACAGGTTAGGGTTAACCTGTGTTAGGGTTAACCTGTGTTAGGGTAACCCTAACACAGGTTAACCTAACAGGTTAGGGTCAACCTAATCTAAGTGTTTGTCTTTCTGTTCAGCCTCTGCTCCTGGAGCTCTCTTCTACTCTGTTCACTTCGGGTCGGGTCGGTTCTGCTCAGTGTGTGTGTCTCCACTTCAGTGTCCCTCACTCTGTGGGCGGACCGTGAGCAGCAGCTTCAACTGCTGGGTTAAAAAACTGTTGTTTGTTTGTTTGTTTGTTTGTTTGTTTGTTTGTTTGTTTGTTTGTTTGTTTACTTACTTACTTATTTTCTTACTTGCTTACTTGCTTACTTACATACTTATTTATTTATTTATTTATTTATTTATTTATTTATTTATTTATTTATTTATTATCACTGTGCTGTTTCTAAGTGCTTGTGTAACCATGAGCGGACAGTTTGTTGGAAACCTCCAGTTATCTGCTGAGCTTCGTCTCCAGGAAGTGTTTACAGGTTCTGTTTTCTCAACATGACCCAGAAGGTTTGATGGTTTTATCACAGCGTTCACCGTGTTGTCATATCGCACCACACGCTCCTGTTCCAAAACAAATAGCTCTATCCTGGAGAATGTTTGCACAAATAAAGCCTTTCTTCTGTCAATCAATCCCAGAGGTAATCCACAGGCAGCATTCTGCTGATGCCTGCTGTTCTCACGTCTCCCTGCTGAGAACCAGCAGAGAGGAGGTTCTGAAACAGCACAGCTGGAACCTCATGGAGACACACTGAACCGAACCGAACCACTACAGGTGCTGGTGGACATGGTGCTTTACTGAAACACTGTTTCTAAAACAAAAACTTTACTTTAGTCTTTAGCTGAAATCATCCAGTCAGGTCTGTTAGAGCAGTGTTTCCCAAAGTTTGGGTCGGGACCCAAAGTGGGGTCCCAAAACATCAAGGTGTGGTCCTGAAAAGATTTTCTGAATTAATTACATTTTTGCCTTAGTTGTTACAAATGAGTGAGGTTAGTGTATTTAAAATGGATAAATGTAGTATAAAAATATTGTTACTATGCCCATGTTTAGTTGACCTGATACAAATGTTTATCATCCAGAAACAGTTGGGGGCTCAGGTCTCTGCTACTGATATTTTGTGGGTCAAAGCTGAAAAGTTTGGGAACCACGGGTATAAAGTACCTGAAAGCGATACTTGAGTAAAAGTACAAGTATCGTATCATAA
>NW_013954711.1:4251-9767 GCF_001266775.1 Austrofundulus limnaeus
CTGATGCTCTGTCTCCTCCTCCTCACCTCCAGCTGCAGCTGTTTTTTACAGAATAATAATAATAATAATAATAATATTAATATTAATAATATTTTCAATAAATTTATTCTAAGCTCATCAGAACTCAGATTTTACTGAAACTGTTTTTTTCTGTTTAGTAAAACAAACCAGTTTGATTTCAGAGACTTTAGACTGAATTAAAGGTTTTTATCAGATGTAGCTGATGCTCTGTCTCCTCCTCCTCACCTCCAGCTGCGGCTGCTGTATGAATGCAACCCGATGGCCTTCATCATGGAGCAGGCGGGCGGCCTGGCCTCCACAGGCCTGCAGAACCTCCTGGACATCCAGCCGGAGAACATCCACCAGCGCGCTCCTGTGGCCATGGGTTCTCCTGACGACGTCCAGGAGTTCATCGCCATCTGCCAGAAACACGCCAAGAACAAGTGAGACCGCCACGCCCGGCTCAGCCCGGTCCGACCCGGTCCCGTTCCAACCTGAAGACTTTCTCTGAAGCTGGAAGTTTGTTTTGTGTTGAAGGAGTCTTCAGAGAAAAGTGTTTTTCTATCACAGAACTCTAAATGTGAAACTTTCAGATTTATTAAAACATTCCTGAAAACTACCAAAGATTTAAACCGTGCCAAAAAAATAAACATCTACTTGAATAAAAATGAAGAGTTCCCCCTCCTCCTCCTCCTCCTCCGCTGTGCCTTAAAAAAAAAATCACCAAATATACTTTTTATGGAACAGAACTTGATGCTTTTATTGTGAAATTATTACTGTTTGGAATCATATGGTCTTGATAAACAAAGTAAATAAAATAAACCTGTTTTATTAAAAATATTTGTTATTCTTTTTATTTGAGGTTTTTAGAAATTAATCATTTTTTCCAGTTTGTTCTGTTTTGTTGTTTGGTTCATGATTTTATTTAGTTTGAAGTTGTTGTAAAGCTTAGATAAGAGTTCACAGGAAACAGTTTCCTTACAAAATAAAAGCCTGAACATACAGCAGAAAAGAAAAACACAATGACTGAATAAACAACAAAAGAAAAGGATCATCATGTTTAAGGAACTGACGACAAACAAACAGGAAGCTGAAGAAATATTCATGGTTTTTCAAAATAAAACAGGAAATAAACATATTACAGGAATTTTACAGAAACTAAAGAACTAAAACCAAACCTAATATGGTCTGACCTGGAGGGTTTTATTTTGAAAGGTCCAGATACAACCCCTGGCAAAAAGTCTGGAATCAGCAGTCTCTGATGAGCTCTCAGACATTTCATCCTGTAAAACAAACTCAGATCAAAAACATGATACAATAATAAGGTCATTACAAAGGTCAACTTGTTGGCTTTCAGGAACACTCAAAGAAACGAAGAGAAAACATTGTGAAAGTCAGTGAATGTTACTTTTATTGACCAAGAACAGGGGAAAAATATGGAATCACTCAGTTCTGAGGAAAAAGTATGGAATCATGAACAACAGATCAACTAAAGACCATTCAAAATGCATCACTAGTATTTAGTTGCAGCACCTTTGTCTTTTCTAACAGCTGCAGTCTCTGAGGCATGGACTTGATGAGTGACAAACAGTATTCTTCATCAGTTTGGTGYCAACTCTCTTTGATAGCAGTTACCAGATCAGCTTTGCAGGTCGGAGCTTCTTCTGGACCAGTTTTTTCAGTTTCCACCAAAGGTTTTCAGTTGGGTTGAGATCTGGACTATTTGCAGGTCATGACATGGACTGAATGTGTCTTTCTCCAAGGAATGCCTTCACTGTTGTTGTCCTATAGCACGATGCATTGTCATGTTGGAAAATGATGTCATCACCTCCAAACATCTGTTCAACTGAAGGGATGAGAAAACTGTCCAACATGTCAATGTAAACTTGTGCATTGATAGAAGAATGAAGCACAGTCATCTCCCCAGTGCCTTTGCCTGACATGCAGCCCCATATCATCAAGGACTGTGGAAATGTGTTGTTTTCTTCAGTCCTCTTCATAAATCTGACTGGAACAGCACCAAACTAAAGTTCAGCATCATCACCTTGTCCAATGCAGATTCTTGACTCATCACTGAAGATAACTTTCATCCAGTCATCCACAGTCCATGAYTGCCTCTCCTTAGCCCATTGCAGTCTTGTTCTTTTTGTTTAGGTGTCAATGATGGTTTTCTTTTAGCTTTCCTGGATTGAAATCCCATTTCCTTTAGGTCATTTCTTACAGTTCGGTCACATACATTGGCTCCAGCTTCCTCCATTTATGCTTCATCTGTTTAGTTGTACTTTTTCAGTTTTCAAGACAAATGGTCTTAAGTTGTTTGTCTTGATGCTTTGATGTCTTTCTTGGTCTACCAGTACACTTGGCTTTAACAACCATTCCATGCTGTTTGTGTTTGGTCCATATCTTGGATACAGCTGACTGAGAACAGCCCACATCTTTAGGAACCACGTGTGAAGAGTTACCTTCTTCAAGAAGTTTCACAATCCTCTCTTTGTTTCAAGAGACATTTCTCTTGCTGGAGCCATGGTTCTGTCCACTCCACTTGGTCCAGCAGCCCTCCAAGGTGTCATGACTGCAGGTGTTTTTACCTGCAGACTGACCAGAGATCTAATCTGAGGCAGGTGTCCATTTAGGGAAAGGAAACTGACTGGGTGTGTCCTTATTTTATACCTCCAATTTGAGTGATTCCATATTTTTTTTCCCTGTGCTTGGTCAATGAAAGTAACATTCACTGACTTCCACAATGTTTTCTCTTCATTTCTTTGAGTTCCTGAAAGACAACAAGTTGACCTTTGGAATGACCTTATTATTGTTTCATGTTTTTGATCTGAGTTTGTTTTACAGRATGAAATGTCTGAAGACTGCTGATTCCAGACTTTTTGCAGGGGTTGTATGTCCTCTGCAGGAAGTTGACCTTTAAACTGAACGTCAGTTGAGTCTGAACATGATTCTCTGTTTTTAGATCAAAACAAATAAAATTATTAAATAAAACTGATTTTTAATGAATAAAAATTAAACTTTGCTTTTGATGAAACCATCAGAATCTAAATTTATTCACTTCTTAAGAAGTAAAAAATTAAGATTTTATTTCTGAATAAAACAATTTTAACTCAGAAGTTCTGGTTCTGGTTCTGTGTTGGACCCAGGTCTTAAAGGTTGTATTTCTGTGCAGCAGAATATTGTCTGTGTTTCTGCAGACACCCGACACCACCACAGTCCAGCCGGGTCACTCTAATACTGGACCCAGATCACAAATAGATCCTCAGAGTCTGGGTCTGAGGGGCTCATTCCCAGTCCTGCTGCCTGCCCTACAGGAAGGAGAACCAGAACCAGCATGTCGGACCAGTCCGCGTTTGACACGGATGTTTGGACCCTGACCCGGTTCATCATTGAGACGGGCCGTCAGGCTAAAGGAGCCACAGGAGAGCTGACCCAGCTCATCACCGCCATGCTGACCGCCATCAAGGCCATCTCCTCGGCTGTGAGGAAGGCGGGCCTGGCCCACCTGTAAGTACCCACCTGTGGTTCTGGTTCCACCATGAAGGATGGTTCTGAGTCACATCTGGCAGTCCACCAGCTAATAAATGAGACACATCCTCTTTATAACCTTAGACCAGGTCCAGTTCCAGAACCCAAACAGCTCAACTGGTCAGAACCAACTGAAGTCCTGCAGAAAGAACTTTTCTTTAAACTTCTGCAGGAGTCAGAACCAAGGTTGTGCTGTGGCCCGGGTCGGTCCTGCAGGAGTCAGAACCAAGGTTGTGCTGTGGCCCGGGTTGGTCCTGCAGGAGTCAGAAGTGTTGAAACAATCTAATCTTAAAGAAACAAAGTGTTGCAGCAACACAAAGTTCTGCAACACTTTGCAGGAGAAAAGACTCAGAACTCGTCTGATTGTTGGACTCAGTGTTTGTTCAGGAACTGATGGTTGGTTTTAGAGTTTCTGGAACCAGTCTGGATGAACTGTAAAGGTCTTACCTGGTCCTGGTGTCCTGTACATCTCGCATGTCTCAGGCAGGGCATGGCGGGTTCTGTGAACGTGACGGGGGATGATGTGAAGAAACTGGACGTGCTGTCCAATGACCTGGTGATCAACATGCTGCGGGCGTCCTACAGCACCTGCTGCATGGTGTCTGAGGAGAACAAGGAGCTCATCGTCACACCGCAAGACAAGAGGGTAACACCTGGACCTGACTGTTTACCTGTTAAACATGTTGTGGACATGTTTAACATGTATACCATGTGGACATGTATACCATGTGGACATGTTTAACATGTATAATATGTGGACATGTATACCATGTGGACATGTATACCATGTGGACATGTATACCATGTGGACATGTATACCATGTGGACATGTATAACATGTTTAACATGTATACCATGTGGACATGTATACCATGTGGACATGTTTAACATGTATAATATGTGGACATGTATACCATGTGGACATGTATACCATGTGGACATGTATACCATGTGGACATGTATACCATGTTTAACATAATGAGTTTGGGTTCTGCTCTCAGGGGAAGTACGTGGTGTGTTTTGACCCGCTGGACGGATCCAGTAACATCGACTGCTTGGCTTCCATCGGAACCATCTTTGCCATCTATAAACGGGTCAGTTTCACCCACAGCTCTGCAAGCTGTGGCTCTGGGGCCACACGGGCCTCGCCAGTCTCTGTGCAGAGGCCCTCTGTATCTTTGACCAGAACTAAATGTATAAAACCTGATGTCTGATTACACAGTGAACCAGACGGAAGAATAAAATCTGAAGTAAATGAAGGTTTCTGTTTTTATGAAAGGAATTTATTAAAGACATAATGAAGTCTTCAGTTTGTTTGAATGAGAAGAACTGTATAAAGATTTACTGTACCAAAGAGGAGAATCATTTACTGTTCTTGTAGTATCCAGAGTGCAGCCAGCAGGGGGTGCTGCTGCTCCAAGCACCTGAAGACTGTCCTCAGTTTGGAGCTGACTGCAGGTGTTTGTGGTGTTTTCAGGTGTCAGAGGGGGAGGAGCCAACAGAGCAGGATGCCCTGCAGCCAGGGAACAGAATCGTGTGTGCGGGCTACGCCCTGTACGGCAGCGCCACCCTGGTGGCCCTCAGCACCGGCGCTGGACTCAACTTCTTCATGCTGGACCCTGTGAGTCCCCCAGGAGCCCCTCTGACCCAGCATGGACCATCTTGTTGAGCTTAACAGAGTTTCTGCACAGTTTTAACATTTCCTTTAAAACCTAGTATTTACTTTAACAGCATGAAACAGATGTACATCCAGATGTAAATTTACTGATGAAGTGTTTGTGTCCCACCAGGCCCTCGGTGAGTTCATCCTGACTGAGAGGAACGTGAAGATCAGACAGAAAGGAAACATCTACAGTCTGAACGAAGGCTACGCCAAATACTTCCACCCATCCATCAACGAGTACCTGAAGCACAAGAAGTACCCACAGGTGAGAGTACAGGAGTTCTACAGGAAGTACCCACAGGTGAGAGTACAGGAGTTCTACAGG
>NW_013954711.1:10767-20850 GCF_001266775.1 Austrofundulus limnaeus
GAAGTACCCACAGGTGAGAGTACAGGAGTTCTACAGGAAGTACCCACAGGTGAGAGTACAGGAGTTCTACAGAAGTTCTACAGGTGAGAGTACAGGAGTTCTACAGAAGTTCTACAGGTGAGAGTACAGGAAGTACCCACAGGTGAGAGTACAGGAGTACTACAGGAAGTACCCACAGGTGAGAGTACAGGAGTTCTACAGGAAGTACCCACAGGTGAGAGGACAGGAGTACTACAGGTGAGAGTACATTAAGTACCCACAGGTGAGAGTACAGGACGTACATGTCATGATCCTTGCAGTGACACAGCATGTGTGACCGCAGCATGACTCAGCAGTTTGTCAGGAAAATGACGAACCATCTGTGAAATTCCTTGTTATTTAGGGTTAGGGTTGAATGACGTACACAAAAACAGATAAAACATTTCTAAAGTTTTTTGTGTAAAACTTTTCGTTCTCATTTAAACAAATTATATAAAACCATTTTTATTGAAATCTACCTGAGAACTCCTTTAATGACAGAAGTCTTTACTTCTGAACCTCCACTTTCATTCAAGTTACATTTCTAAAAGAACAAAATGTTTGTTTTTTATTTCAGGTCTTTCAGAGTGTTTCAGTGTGTTTGTGGTGTGTAACACACACACACACACACACACACACACACACACACACACACACACACAGATGATAGTATCTGACTCAGAAACTCATGACTGTAAAAACATAAACTTTCATTTCAGAACAGCTCAGTTAGATTTTAATGCTTTAAAGGTTATCTGGACTGAAGTAAAAGCAACAATAAAAAACTAAGTTTGTTTTAAGTTAAAGTAAAAGAAACAATAAAAAGCTAAAATTTTTTCCGATTATATTTAAAGTAACAATAAAAGCATAATCGTCTCGTGGAGCAGCTGAATACTTTGTCCTGTTTGTTTCAGGTGACCTTTGACCTCTCTGTTGTTTACCTGAGCAGCAGCTCTGCTGACTATAAAACCTCAGAGTTATTCTGACACCAACTGAGTCAGGTTTGTTTTGGATCAGGACCAACAGCAGCCCTCGCCCTGGGCTGCCACCTTATCGAGGTGGAGAGGTTTGAGTGTCCCAATGATCCTAGGACCTCTGAGGGGCTTCGTGCCCCTGGTAGGGTCACCCAAGGCAAACAGGTCCTAGGTGAGGGATCAGACAAAGCACAGCCCAAAGACCCCTATGATGAGTACTACAGATGGATTCAGTGTTCCCTCACCTGGACGTGGGTCACCGGGGCCCCACTCTGGAGCCAGGTCTGGAGGTGGGGCACGTTGGTGAGCGCCTGGTGGCTGGGCTTTCACCCATGGAGCCCGGTCGGGCACAGCCCAAAGAGGAGACGTGGGTCCCCCTTCCCATGGGCTCACCACCTGTGGGAGGGGCCGTAGGGGTCAGGTACAATGTTTGTTGGGCAGTGGTCGAAGGTGAGGACCTTGGAGGTCCGATCCTCGGCTACAGAAGCTGGTTCTAGGGACGTGGAATGTCACCTCTCTGGTGGGGGAGGAGCCTGAGCTGGTGTGTGAGGTTGAGAGGTTCTGACTAGATATAGTTGGACTCACCTCGACACACCGCTCTGGCTCTGGAACCAGTCTCCTCCAGAGGGGTTGGACACTCTTCCACTCTGGAGTTGCCCATGCTGAGAGGTGCTGAGCAGGAGTGGACACACTTATTGCCCCCCATCTTGGTGCCTGAACATTGGGTTTCACCCCGGTGAATGAGAGGGTAGCCTCCCTTTACCCATGAGTGGGGGGGGGGGGGGGGTCCTGACTGTTGTTTGTGCCTATGAGCCTAACAGCAGGTCAGATTACCACCCTTTCTGGAGTCCTTGTTGCTGGAGAGCGCTCCTAACGGGGACTGCCTTGTTGTGCAGCGGGACTTCAACGCTCACATGGGCAATGACAGTGAGACCTGGAGAGGCATGATTGGGAGGAACGGCGCCCCGATCTGAACCCGAGCGGTGTTTTGTTATTGGACTTCTGTGCTCATCATGGACTGTCCATAATGAACACCATGTTCAAACATAAGGGTGTCCATATGTGCTCTTGGCACCAGGACACCCTAGGCTGCAGTTTGATGATCAACTTTGTTGTTGTTTCATCTGATCTGCAGCTGCATGTTTTGGACACTCGGGTGTAGAGGGGGTGGAGCTGTCAACTGACCACTACCTGGTGGTGAGTTGGCTCCGTTGGTGGGGGAGGATGCCCGTCAGACCTGGCAGACCCAAACATATAGTGAGGGTCTGCTGGGAACATTTGTCAGAGTCTCCCGTCAGGTGGAGCTTCAACTGACACCTCCGGTGGAACTTCGAACACGTTCCGGGGGAGGTGGGGGACATTGGGTCTGAGTGGGCCATGTTCCATGCCTCTATTGTCGAGGCAGCTTACCTGAGCTGTGGCCGTAAGGTTGTCGGTGTCCTATCAGGTCTTTTTGGCCTGTGGGACTCTGGAAGCAGCCGATAGGTACCAGCAGTCCAAGCAGATTGTGGCTCAGGTGGTCGCTGAGGCAAAAACTCAGGCGTGGGAGGAGTTCAGAGAGGCCATGGAAAAAGACTTCTGTACGGCTTCAAGGCGATTCTGGTCCACCATCTGGTGTCTCAGTGGGGAAAGCGGTTCACCACCAACACTGTTTATGGTGGGGATGGTGCACTGCTGACCTCAAATCAGGACATTGTGGGTTGGTGGGCAGAATACTTTGAAGACCACCTCAATCCTACTGACATGTCTTCCCATGAGGAAGCAGAGCCTGAGGACCCTGGGTCGGACTCTCCAATCTCTGGTGCTGAGGTCACTGAGGTGGTTAAAAAGCTCCTCGTTGGCAGGGCGCTGGGGGTGGATGAGATTCACCCAGAGTTCCTCAAGGCTCTGGATGTTGTGGGGTTGTGTTGGTTGACACGACTCTACAATACTGCGTGGACATCAGAGGCAGTTCCCCTGGACTGGCAGACTGGGGTGGTGGTCCCCCTATTTAAAAAGGGGACCGCAGAGTGTGTTCCAACTATAGGGTTACATGTTGACATGTGTGACGTGTTGTTGACATGTGTGACGTGTTGTTGACATGTGTGACGTGTTGTTGACATGTATGACGTGTTGTTGACATGTATGACGTGTTGTTGACATGTATGACGTGTTGTTGACATGTATGACGTGTTGTTGACATGTATGACGTGTTGTTGACATGTGTGACGTGTTGTTGACATGTATGATGTGTTGTTGACATGTATGACCTGCTGTGCACATGTATGACCTGCTGTGGACATGTGTGACCTGCAGGATGGCGGTGCCCCGTACGGAGCTCGGTACGTGGGCTCCATGGTCTCAGACGTCCATCGAACCATCGCCTACGGAGGGATCTTCATGTATCCTGCTAACGAGAAGAGTCCAAAGGGAAAGGTCAGTCTGAAGGACATTGATGATTCATACAGATCAGACACAGAGACTAAATGTCTCAGTTGTTGACAAACATCCTGCTTGTGTTTGATAAAAACATCAGAGTAACAATAAACAAACAAACAAACATGATCCTAACGACCTTCACTGATCTTCAGATGATAATCTGAAGGTTTTCTGGTCTCTAATCTGATATTTGGTGACCTTGCAGCTGCGTCTGCTGTATGAGTGTAACCCCATCGCCTTCCTGATGGAGCAGGCCGGGGGCCTGGCCACCACCGGGACCCAGAGGATCCTGGACGTCCAGCCCGAGTCCCTCCACCAGAGGGTCCCCTTCGTGGTGGGCTCAGCTGATGATGTCACCGAGTACCTGAGCTTTGTCCAGAAGTTCTCCTGAACCTGGTCCCAGACCCCTCAGCAGCAGGACAGGAAGTTCCTTCTGTTGTGTGATTCAACCGCAGTAAAACAGATGAATAGATTGTTTTTATTAAAGAAAACTAGAAATATGATTTTTTTTATCTTTTAGGACAGAAAATGAAAAACACAAACAGAGCTGAACTGGTTCTACAACTACAACCTAATCTGGACGACATTATTCAAATAAAAACATGTTGAAATATATTTTTTATCTTTTTTTACACAAACAACATCTGTACCAGCTGTAACATGTACTGGACTGATACAGCTGTTTTTCATGTGACTGATGATGATGATGATGATGATGATGATGATGATGATGAAGGTCAGAGGCTAACTGCAGGTTAGTCTGTGCCACGCTGCAGAGCCAACATTTCTTCATCAACACAACAGTTAGAACTTTATTAACAGGTTTATTTTAGCTGTAAGTTAACAGTGTTTTTCTGTCCTTTATTAGTGTTGTTGAACAAGAAGCATGAGTCTGGTGTTTTAAAACTTTAATTGATCCAATAAAGACAAAACAGATATTTCAGGGTCATGTAGATCAGAGGTTCCCAAACTTTTTATCTTCTGACCCACAAAATATTCATGGCAAAAACTTGTGACCCCAAATATTACTGGTCTGAGTACACAAACTTTAACAACCCTAAAAACAAAGGCTACACAAATATAAATACTTATTTATATTTGTTTTGTGTTTTTGTAATAATTATAGAGAAAATATTACATCAGCAATTATTTTATTAGCCTTTAAATTGATTTCTGAAGTGCAGTGGTTCCCAAAGTTTTCAGCTTTTGACCCATAAAATCCCAGCAGCAGAGACCTGAGCCCCCAACTGTTTTTATATGATAAACATTTGTATCAGGTCAGCTAAACATGGGCTTAGTAACAATATTTATTATTCTACATTTATACATTTTAGGTAACAGCTAAGGCAAAAATGTCATTAATTTAGAAAATCTTTTCAGGACCCCACCTTGATGTTTCAGGACCCCACCTTGATGTTTCAGGACCCCACCCTGATGTTTCAGGACCCCACCTTGATGTTTCAGGACCCCACTTTGGGTCCTGACCCCAGCTTTGGGAACCACTGATGGAGAAATGTCTCTGTTATTAATGAAAACAGATAACTTAGTTTATCAATGATGGTTGAACCCAAAACACAGGCAGGCACAAGGATTTGAAAACAAAAACATGTGATTTATTAAGTAATCAAAGGAAAACTTACTTTTAAAGATGATGAAAACTTGACTGAAGGTTTGAAAAACAGAAAATGATCCACTGAGCAACAGAAGACTGGTTAAATCTAACAGGATGAGTGAGAAGTGGAAACACCTGGTGATTACAGGTGATGAACAGGTGTGAGGGGCAGGGCTGAATAATGACTACAGAGAACAGGTGTGAGGGGCAGGTGGGAACACTGAGAAACTGACTGAAGCTAAAGTGGAAGAAATGACAGGAAACACCAGGAGACCAGACAGGAAATAAGAAAATAAAACACAAAAATACCAAATAAACTACTACATGTAAAGAACCATAAAACAGTACAGAGGTACGACTCGGGACATTAAAACCTGAGCAGTGAAGTCACATTTATAAGAACCACATAAAACCAACGGTTTCCTCAGGATGAAGCACACAAAGGTCTTCCTCACTTCTTCACCATCAGAGCTGTGATGTCACGATGTGCCGCTGCTCTCAGACCACAGGATAACTGGCGAACGACGCTATGGCACAGTTATTGTTTTTGTTTCTGGACATCTTGATGTAGCCCTTATCACCCCAGGATTCACCCCAGCTGCAAGCAGACAGACGTTAGGTCAGAGATTACAGTAATAAACTCTTCCTTTATAAAAAAACAGAGCTGCTCCTTAGGGCTGCAACGACACAGAGAATTCACGGTTCGGTTCGGTACTTTAGTCTCACGGTTCGATATTTTTTCGATACAAAACAGAGAAATGTCCATGCCCCTTTTAACTTGTAATTTATTTAAATTATTTAAAAACATTTGTTTAGCCTTAAAAGTACAGTTTTTAAATTAAACTATCATAAACACATTACACAACGAGCAGCAAAGATCATGTCAGACCCCTCTCATCCTGCACATCTTCTGTTCACACTTATGTCTTCTGGAAAACGCTGCAGGTCCTTATCAACAAAAACAGTTTGTTCCCAACTGCTGTACGGTCACCAAATCAGATCACTAATTTATATCCTTTAGTGCACCTTGTGTTTGTTTGTATTGTGTGTTCTGACACACACATGTGAGCAGGTCATGCTGTACCAGAAGCAAATTCCACCAACTTGTTGTGTGCTCATTAATAAATGAATCTGAATCTGAAATGTTGCTGAAACAAGTTTCTCAGTGGATCTGAGCTCAAAAATACAGCCTAGGTGGAGTAGTCAAACACAGATCCACTGATCCTTCAACACAGAGCATCTTCAGAAGACAAGTTGATAAAATAAATCTGTATTGTTCCATACAAGTGTGTGTTGAACCTGAAGCTCTGTTCACTACGGTTCAACACGGGTACATGTGTTGTTGCAGCCCTACTTCTCATATAGAACATTTATACTTTTCATTCTACAGTAACTTAGATATAAAACCTGACAATAAAACAAACTCTCAGAAGATTCACTGACCTGTTCTTCACCAGCCRGTAGTCTGCAGAACTTTCCGTACCATAACCCACCACCAGAACCCCGTGGTTTGGTACCAAACTGCAGGCCGGCTCGTAGAAAATACCTAAAATTCAAAGGCTCGTGTTTTTAACCAATCACAGACAGGAAGCTACAAATTAAGAGTTTTCCTCCCACTGGAGTCTTCAGAGCCGTGCCTGAAGTGTCTGACCTGATGCGTAAAACTGGAAGGAATAATGGCCGGCATCAATAGCAACACAAACTGGGCCCACCGAGGCCACGGCCTCCTTCAGAGACACTTCACTGCCTTTGGGGACGTCAACGATTCCCGTCACGTTGACTGCGCTGGACGCTGAGCTGTAGCGACATGTCTGATCCTGAAAGTTGAACAAAGGAGGACATGAGGGGACAGGTGGACTGTGGTGAACTTGTTTTTAGGAGGTCCTGAGTGACCTACTGTTCCCTGGTAAGGATAGGAGGTCTCAGTGTCCAGACCACCGCTGTCCTCGATGTACCGGAAGGCTTGATCCATCCAACCACCACCGCAGCCATAATTGCCTTCAGGTCTTGAACAGTCCACCAGGTTCTGTTCGCTCAGGGACACCAGCCTGCTGGTCTTCCTGAAGAGCTGGCCCTCCAGGGCTCCAGTGGCGCTGAAAGCCCAACAGGAACCACAAGAACCCTGAGGAAACACGGACCAGGAGGGGTTAACATGAACCCAACCTTCAGAGTTTAGGGTTATATACTGTATGTGTTTTTATCTCTTCCACCTGAGAGACACAAGCAAACACTCTGTTACCTGGTTCTTCACAGGTGTGACGTAACCTTGGCTCCTCCAGTCCACGCTGTCAGGAGTTTTCAGGAAGTTGGACTTCATGAACACGGACACCTTGGTCTTCCTGTGTGATGTGGGCTTCAAGCCATTCATAACCTGTCTGAACTCCTCGTTAGTCTGCAGAAAGATCACTGGGTCAAACATCGAGACGTCTGAATCTTTATGGAGTTCCACAGGGTTGTATGTTTGGACCAATACTTTTTACTTTGTGTTTTCCTTTTTTTTCTCCTTAATATTATTACATTTTACAGCATTATGTAGATGATATTCTGCTGTACTTATTCTTTAGTCTAGTGAAACTGATCTCCAGCTGACAGCTTGTTTAGAAAATGTAAAACTGGTTTTACCACATTTTAAAGGATAATTTATGTCTTTAGTTTAACCAGAGTTTAACACCTGATACCAGGTGAGACAGGTCTGAGCTGTGGTCTCACCATGTCTCCAAACTGGTTCATGCCCAGCCGGTACGTGTGTTTGCCCATGGAGTGCTCCAGGTTGTGCAACTGGATCTTCTTCAGGTTCTTCTCCCACACCATCCTCCTCCAGCCCTCCTCGCTCTGCATCACACAACAAACAGGATTTGTAATCTTCACTCTGTAAACTGTACGTTGTTCTGTCACGAGAATCAGATGTTTGCTTTGTTTTTCTGTCACTCTTTGGTCCTTCCTGCAGATATTTAACTAACACAAGTTGCTAAACTGTATAACTGTACACAGAAAGGATTTATTAAAGAATCAGCTCCAGTTAAAGAATTAGATCCAAATTCAGTTATTGGGAACTTTCAATTAATAGAAATAGAAATTAATAGAATTATTATTAATTATGAACAGGATTAGATTGAAAACAAGAAAAGCAGCGTCTCAGGTGGTCCCATGGACCTGCTGAGTGTGACTGAAACAGTTCAGGTTCTGCTGAAAACAAACTAATCCTGATGTGTCCCACAGTTTCAGAAAGAAACAATAAAACCTCAGTGGGTCACCTCGTGGTACTTCTTCTGGTGCCAGCTCTTCCACTGGTCCCAGTGCTGGTCCAGCTCTGGGTCCAGAGCCGGGGCCGACAGAACCACACCCAGATACACCGTCAACAAGGCTACAGGCAGCATGATTCAGGTCCTTACTGAAAAACAACAGGTAAGGAACAAAATCAACATGTAAACAACAGAAAACAACCAGTAAACAACAGAAAACAACCAGTAAACAACAGAAAACAACCAGTAAACAACAAAAAACAACCAGTAAACAACAAAACATTTTTATATTGTTGGTTTGTTTAAATTGGTTTTATGCTCAAAATTAAACCTTAGGTTGTTTTAAATGTGCTTCATAAATAAAATCGACCAGTTTAAGTTGTTTTTATTGGTTTTTAACAGAGGTGGGCAGCACTAATCTAAAAATTAGTTCCACTAGCCCTAAAACACCAACTCAAATATTTAGATCCCCTAATTCTAAAGCACTAACACACTGAAAGTTTTAGCTAAAGCTAATAATAAAGCACTAAAATAACCCAGTCAACCCATGAACAACAGACAACATGAGTCACATGTTGCTCTCTTTAGACTGATCATTGACATTCAGCTGGATGTGAGTCCATGTATTAATATATTGTTAATATATTGTTAATATATTGTTAATATATTGTTAATATATTGTTAATACATTGTTAATAAATTGTTAATATATTGTTAATACATTGTTAATAAATTGTTAATATATTGTTAATACATTGTTAATATATTGTTAATAAATTGTTAATAAATTGTTAATATATTGTTAATATATTGCCCACATAATATGTGCCCACCACTGGTTTTTAATGTTGTTATTATTATTTACCTTTTGGGTTTTTATATTTACATACAGTGGATCATTTTAACTTTAAACAATTTTCTCATTGATAATTGAGTTAAACTTATTTTAGTTTGAAATAAAAATGTTCTGCTTGTTTACATCACTAGTTCTGCATCAGCTGGGAGCCAAAGAACTGTCATAGCTCTGAATCAGAATACAGAGGGGGTGTGGCCAGGGGCGGAGCTTACTACTTATAGAACAAGTTTTTATTGTTTGCTTCCGTGAATCAGCAGGTTGATTTTAAAAATGGACAGAAAACCTGCAGGAGAAGTTTCAGGATAAAAATATTTTACTGACAGAAGAAGAGATTAACAGAAACAAGTGCTTTGAATCTATTCCACAAGAAGGAAAACTGAGGATTTTTTAAAAGTAAACATTTAGTTGAGACACCTGTCAAACAGCTCAGATCAACAGATACATTAAAGTGGTAAGGTAAACAGGTAAGTATAACAGGTATATATAACAGGTCATCAGGTAAGTATAACAGGTAAGTATAACAGGTCAACAGGTAAGTATAACAGGTCAACAGGTAAGTATAACAGGTCAACAGGTAAGTATAACAGGTAAGTATAACAGGTAAGTATAACAGGTAGTAAGTATAACAGGTAAGTAGTAAGTATAACAGGTCAACAGGTAAGTATAACAGGTAAGTATAACAGGTAAGTAGTAAGTTTAACAGGTCAACAGGTAAGTATAACAGGTCAACAGGTAAGTATAACAGGTAAGTATAACAGGTAAGTATAACAGGTAGTAAGTATAACAGGTAAGTAGTAAGTATAACAGGTCAACAGGTAAGTATAACAGGTAAGTATAACAGGTAAGTAGTAAGTTTAACAGGTCAACAGGTAAGTATAACAGGTAAGTATAACAGGTAAGTATAACAGGTCAACAGGTAAGTATAACAGGTAAGTATAACAGGTAAGTAGTAAGTTTAACAGG
>NW_013954711.1:21511-21938 GCF_001266775.1 Austrofundulus limnaeus
GTAAGTATAACAGGTCAACAGGTAAGTATAACAGGTAAGTATAACAGGTAAGTAGTAAGTTTAACAGGTCAACAGGTAAGTATAACAGGTAAGTATAACAGGTAAGTATAACAGGTCAACAGGTAAGTATAACAGGTAAGTATAACAGGTAAGTATAACAGGTAAGTAGTAAGTATAACAGGTCAACAGGTAAGTATAACAGGTAAGTATAACAGGTCAACAGGTAAGTATAACAGGTAAGTATAACAGGTAAACAGGTAAGTATGACAGGTAAGTATAACAGGTAAGTATAACAGGTAAACAGGTAAGTATAACAGGTAAGTATAACAGGTGAACAGGTAAGTATAACAGGTAAGTATAACAGGCCAACAGGTAAGTATAACAGGTAAACAGGTAAGTATAACAGGTAAGTATAACAGGTAAGTAT
>NW_013954711.1:22938-23309 GCF_001266775.1 Austrofundulus limnaeus
ATAACAGGTAAACAGGTAAGTATAACAGGTAAGTATAACAGGTAAACAGGTAAGTATAACAGGTAAGTATAACAGGTAAGTATAACAGGTAAACAGGTAAGTATAACAGGTCAACAGGTAAGTATAACAGGTAAACAGGTAAGTATAACAGGTAAATATAACAGGTAAACAGGTAAGTATGACAGGTAAACAGGTAAGTATAACAGGTAAGTATAACAGGTAAACAGGTAAGTATAACAGGTCAACAGGTAAGTATAACAGGTAAACAGGTAAGTATAACAGGTAAATATAACAGGTAAACAGGTAAGTATGACAGGTAAACAGGTAAGTATGACAGGTAAACAGGTAAGTATAACAGGTAAGTATAACAG
>NW_013954712.1:0-269 GCF_001266775.1 Austrofundulus limnaeus
TCCTAGAGCAAAAACATTTTGTTGAAAAACATAATTTTTTTTCGAAATTGACGTGTTTCCATTGAGCGAATTAATTTTTGAAATTCTAATTTGTGCATTTTCAGGGTCAATGGAAACACAGCTATTGTCTTTTTTGATAAGTAGACCCTCTTTGCTAGCGGCCATATTGTCATGTCATGTACCAATCATCTTGAGGGACAGGTGGGCTAATGCTAAAGCTAACAGGCTAAGCTGAGATTGTTCTTCCATGAAGCAGCTCTGTTGTCCTC
>NW_013954712.1:3151-5410 GCF_001266775.1 Austrofundulus limnaeus
AGGCTAAATAAAACAAAATATTGGTGGTAATTTTTGACTGTGTAACTTTACAAACGACACCCCACAGTGTTCCTGCTGGATTTAACATTTGGAGTTTAATGAATATTTCATTAACTACGGATGCATTGGAGGTGCTACAGCTAACTACTGCTGCTCGTTGTCTTACAGTCATTAATAAAACAATATAAATAACCATGTGTTGAAACTATAAAAGCGATGTAAAGGTCTATGAATTCGGATGAGCCACCATGAAATTTTAAGGACTACATTTTCCAGGCGAGAGCTGTTCAGTTTGATTTTTGTTGTGCTCTGACTAGCCATTTGCTCATCAGTGTGGTCAGAATTAAATTCTTCAAGCTAATGGCCATCAAAGAGCTACCCACAATAATGAGACAGTAACTGGTTAAAAGCTTTCTACAGAAACCCACTTCAAAAATGACCAAATTATCTCTTGAACACCGATGCAAAAAACTTTTTACACAATGAAGGAAATTTATTTCCGTCTCTTTTTTTTATCTGATTTCAGAAACTACCTTTTCAGATTGGACTTACGTAACATGTCTCTCATACAGGTAAGCAAAGCCATGTTTTTAAACTCTGGGTTGACTTCTGTGGTTCTTGTCTTTATTRGGATAAAAGTGTTTTTTTTCTCTTATTCTTATTCTCTGAAGGAGCTCAGGGTTTTTTTGAGATGTTTTTCTGCCGATGACTCGTCCTGACAGTGCTGATGTGTGTTCRCAGCCTGCAGTCACACCAAATATATTCTGTTTGTTGGTGTTTTCTGAGGCACRCTGCCTTTGTTTGGTGACATTTTATTTAAATATGGTGGCTGCTGCTGCACTCAGCGCTAACCTTTTCTCTTTTCTGCTCTTTCTTTTGTCATAAAACACCTCTTTTATTATTAGATATTAAATGCTGTTTTTAATGTGCAGTTTTATTTTTGTACCAAACATTTCTGCTATGAACTGTGACTGGAGCAGACATGTTTCCTAACAAGGGGATGCAGTTTATTACTGTAATAAAATCATTTATGTGTCATTATCCAACAGTTTTTGTCCGTAGCAGCAGTTGTAACGTTGTTAATAAGYAGCATTTTCTTTTATGATGGAGTTGAAGCACTGGGAGGACAGGTTTAGGATCTTTGGTGTTTAAATGGAAACAGAAATAAGCTGATATTTCTGTACAACAGCATCGTTAATTCATTGTAACGTCTCGATGAAATCTGCTGAGAATAAACTGTTTGATTATTCCTGAGCAGAAAGACTTCCAGCCTGAACACAGCGTACATTCACTTTTAAACCAAACATGTTTCTGGGATCATAATAGTTTTATTTTATTTTATTTATTTTTTTGGAAGACAAACTTTTAGAGCAGCCAAGCAGCAGGATATCCTTTTCTCTGCTGCTTTTATCACATTCCCAGAATTTCTGAAACATTTTTTCACAAGTTTCCTGTCTGAGATCTGTTGGCATATTATCAGATGAATGCCTGAAGAGTTATAATGTCATATATTTGAATAATAATCATTATAATATCTTAAAAGACAGCCCCCCCCCCCCCAAAAAAAAAACAAAATAGTTTTTTTTTTTAACTTTTTTATTTAGCAATAAGTTACTTTCCTTCATTATTAAGCTGGTAAAAACGTCCTCAGGGCGTTAAAGCCGCCAGATGTTCATTCTTTTGAAAATAAAATCTTTTTTTTATTTTATATTATTCAGTACAATAAAATATTATGAACCAACAATTCAGAGAGAATGTGTAGCACTTTAAAAAGTCATTTTGTGAGTAATWGTTTTATTTTATTTGATGAATTTCACACTTGAAACCAGTCAGTCTGGAGTAGTAACCAGTGGATCYCTTGTGCCTGGGTACATGATGGATCAGGGAGCATACAACACTTATAAAATACATAAAACAGTTTTACTAAAACAAATGTGCACGTTCATATAAACTGTAGGTAGTTAGAACATGGAGGACAGGGACATAGATGACAGATACATCAGTCGCAGGTGGTCTTTTCTAAGTGAGCAGGTTTTATTAAACTAACACCTGCAGCAGAACAGAAGCACAAGTCAGTGCTTCAGAAGAACCTGCAGAAGCTTGAAGACCTGCCTGTTTGACTCAAATCAKTTGTGTGAAACATTCTGCAGCCACACAGTAAACAAGAATTAGTTGTGAGGTACCTGTGTGTGTATGGCAAGCAGTTATTCTATATAACTAGTGTTTAAAATGGTTTGTGGCAAGCCATTTTCATACTAC
>NW_013954712.1:5420-9301 GCF_001266775.1 Austrofundulus limnaeus
CTGACTGGGCCTCGTGTCACTTTATGTTCAATAAATTGGGCCCCGAGGTCAAAAAGGTTAAGACCCTCTGTTTTAAACAAAACTTTTTTTCACTCTATTTATTGCCTTTATGTATTGGAGATTATGCTCAGCTTCTACCACATCAAATTTTCTTTTTGATTTTTGCCTTTTTCCTATTTTTATTAGAAATTGTCTGTGGCAGATGTAGGTTTTAAGTTTGTTGTTTGATGATAAAACATCACATAAAAGCTAAATAAAAATGATGACCCCATAATTTAAAACTTAAAACTCACCGAAAACGGTTTAATTATTGCATAAGTTGAAGACGGTATGATGAAAATTCAGTGCAGTCTATTCAAAACCTTACTTTCCCAACAAAACAGCAGCATTATACAGTAGTATCTTTGCAGGTGTCATCAYTTTAGTGATTGGAAAAACAAACCTCCATCCCTGCTCTCCCATATTTATCTTTTTCTTCCATTTAGAAGAACCATCAAGATTTAGATTCAAGTAGGACTGATAGCAGCAGGACTGATTCCCTCTGCTGCGTTCTGGCACCAAGCTGTTTTTTCACACACTAATAGAAAACAATTACAGTCACAGAATGTCACTGAATATATCCTTGGTTTAAAAACAAAGATTGTAGTAAATCCCAGGACAGTGTGCAGATGTTTGCCCAGCTCATTAACTTTGTGCTCTGTTTAGGTTTTTCATTCATTAGCAACAATTTATGCAGACACTAATCATGCAAAATCATGAGCTCCCCCACCCCTGTGGGAAGAGTTGATCAACCCTCTGATCTGTGAAATTGGAGACCTGCTTATTTATTCAACACATTTAAAATTAACGTTTTGCCACCAGAACAATTTTGGTTTCATTTTAGGTTCTCATTCATTGTGATTAAGATGTTTTATTTTGATTTGAATTTTWAAAATGGTTGCATCTTCTGAAATACGGATTAAAAAATGTGATTACCGGAAAACTGTGTTTTCTCTTCAGAACTTCTAAATYTTCTGTTTTACAGTTTGAGGCTTTTCTTCTGAGCTTTAATGAGAGGAAAGAAGAGAATAGGAAAAGGGTGTGAGGAGAAGYACCTCAAGACAAACTGACCAAATTAAAATAGTCTGAAGCTGTTTGAACAGCAGGAGTCAAAATATTATTTGAACAAACGCAGTCAGGTTTAGATAAAGCTATTTGATACTAAACAGGATCGAATGCTTTCAGTCTTGAGTTTGATGTTTTTCTGATTCTTGCGTTGCATTATTTATTGAATGTTGAACAAGATCCAACGTTTTTTTTTTTTTTTGCAAAACCTTTAAGGAGAAATGCATAACTGAAATGCATTTACTGTAAATGAAAAACAGAAAATGTCTTGATGCATCTCAGTAATCCAGGTAGAAAAAAATCAAAAGGGAAAAAAATAAGTAGGTCCTCTGGATGGTTCTTCTTTAGTGAAACGTTTAGTCTCTCCTCCAAGAGACTTCTTCAGTCTGATGAGTTTCAGGTGAACTCAGCCTTATAAGCACTGCCTCCACATGGTGGACAAACAGGTTAGTCACATAACAAAGCACCAAATAACCACAGCCGAAGCATCCAAACCAATAAGTCAGGTGATGGGGCACATGACCCTCTTATGAACAATAGAGCTAATCAAGCCTATTGTTAGGCGATGGCCCTCTTTTGCATTCGACTAAATAGAGCTAATCAAGTCTATTGTTAGGCGATGGCCCTCTTTTTCATGTGACTAAATAGAGCTAATCAAGCCTAATGTTAGGCGATGGCCCTCTTTTGCATGTGACTAACCTGTTTGTCCATGTGGAGGCAGTGCTTATAAGGCTGAGTTCACCTGAAACTCATCAGACTGAAGAAGTCTTTTGGACAAGAGACAAAACGTTTCACTAAAGATGAACCCATCCGGAGGACCTACTTATTTTTTTTCTTTTTGAGAAAATGTAATGTTTTAAAAAGTTAAACTTTAGTAACTTCAGTAATCCAAATATATCCAAGAAGCTGAGGAGAGGATGGGTGTAAATGAGGCCAGTGACCCACAGCAGGGGGTCCTCTGGCACCAGCTCATCTCCAGTTTGTGCCAAATGAGGGCCAACTTTCTGCCGTCTTATCAGCAGCCAGTGCAGCGCTGGTGGCCAAGCAGGCTGCATCAGGGTGTTTGCACTGCAGCTGTTGCTTTGCTGCATCTAAAATGAAGCCTAAAACATACTGTAGCCATCAACAGGAATGTAATTAGCTTGTAGCAGTGGCAGCAGTGAGGGAGAGGAGGTGAGGGCTGCAAACTTTTTCAGAAAGACTCGAAGAAAAGGGAAAGAGCGAAAGCTATTTACATGCTAATGCCATCCTCAGCCCTTCAGCTGCACCCACTCCCCTTCCTTCTGCTTCATGTTTACACAACAAAYAAACAACAGCGAGGTTAACGTCTTTTTTTTAAAATTGCCCTCAGTGTTACCAGCAGTCAGATGTTGTGTAACTTTTTTCTGGAGTGTTTTCAGGAACTCAGCTGACTGTTTTCTTGGCCAAATCATCCCTTTTGTCATCCTGTGTTTGTTTCCCAGGCGACAGAGTGGGCACCGGACGAGGAAACCAGGAAGTCGTGTCAGAGCAAAGGCAAAACAGAGGTAACCTCAATCACAACCCCAATTACAGCACTTCATGTCAGCACAGCCGGGCTTACAGTGAGGCCGTTCTGATATCTCCCAGTAAAAAGGTCCTTGTGTGTCTCCTGGGAGGGCGCTGCCCAGGACACCTATTACAGACCCTTCAATCAAGACTTGTTTTTCTGCCTGTAAAAAGACATAAAAAGGAACTCGCAGAAAGAAAATGAAAGAAAATGTGCAAAACAGCGCCTGTGGTGACAAAGGAGCCATTTGTATTCCAACATATCTGAGAACTGCTGCGAACAGTTTTCCTATTTAGACAAGTTTGCAGGAGCGGTATGCAACATGAAGGTGAAGAGTGATGCCAAATGCACAAACCAATTTTCTGGGATCCCTACTTTGTAGCAATTACCTCAGTTGTCAGCAGCAAAGACCAATAAATCAATGTCAAGCTTTTGTTCGAAAAGATTTGATCCTTTGTGCTGAAACACGTGCTTGACTTACTATAGAGCCTTTGTCGATGTCACTAATCGGACTCATTTTTGTTACAAACTAGTATTCATATTTTTGAACAAAGGACTCAAGAATAGAGRTTGCAGGCACTGGATTGCATAAAGATTTTATCTATTGTTCCTTTTTAGTAAAACGTCCAAACGTTTTAGGAACTTAAGCCCAACTCTAACTTTTTGTAGGCGTTAATCTTCCACTTTTTCTTTTCTGTTTTCCCCTTTCAGATTGAATGTCAGAACTACGTCAGAGTCCTGCTGGTGAACAAGACAGAAGTTATGACCTGCGGCACAAATGCTTTTCAGCCTCTATGTATTACCAGAGAGGTAACACCCACTTCGGATGTTATCATCCATGAAATGGACGTTATTAGGCGTTATCAGTCCCCTAGAATGGCTTCAGAATGTCCCTCCTGTGCCGCTTAGCAGGTTCCCCATCCCATAGAATGGCTTCTGATTGTCAGCTGGTTAATATGAGGCATAAAACCACTATATGGTTAATATGAGGCATAAAACCACTATATTGTTAATATGGGGCATAAAGCCAGTATCTGGTTAATATGAGACATAAAACCGCTATCTGGTTAATATGAGGCATAAAACCACTATATGGTTAATATGAGGCATAAAACCACTATGTTGTTAATATGAGGCATAAAGCCAGTATCTGGTTAATATGAGACATAAAACCGCTATCTGGTTAATATGAGGCATAAAACCACTATCTGGTTAATATGAGGTATAAAACCACTAAAGTTAACTTTAG
>NW_013954712.1:9311-11186 GCF_001266775.1 Austrofundulus limnaeus
CTAAAGTTAACTTTAGTGGTTTTATACCTCATATTAACCAGATAGTGGTTTTATGCCTCATATTAACCAGATAGCGGTTTTATGTCTCATATTAACCAGATACTGGCTTTATGCCTCATATTAACAACATAGTGGTTTTATGCCTCATATTAACCATATAGTGGTTTTATGCCTCATATTAACCAGATAGCGGTTTTATGTCTCATATTAACCAGATACTGGCTTTATGCCCCATATTAACAACATAGTGGTTTTATGCCTCATATTAACCATATAGTGGTTTTATGCCTCATATTAACCAGCTGACAATCAGAAGCCATTCTATGGGATGGGGAACCTGCTAAGCGGCACAGGAGGGACATTCTGAAGCCATTCTAGGGGACTGATAACGCCTAATAACGTCCATTTCATGGACTGATGACATCAGAATCCCCTGTAGTTAAACATAAGTTTGCAAGTGTAACTTTGTGAAAATCAGTTAACATTCCTCCTCCTGACACTTATTTACACCATTTTTCTTTCAGGTAGGCAACATCAGTAAAGTGCTGGAGCGTGTGAATGGGGTAGCACGCTGCCCGTACGACCCTCGTCACAACTCCACAGCCGTGGTGACAGAAAGTGGAGAGCTGTACGCCGCCACCGTCATCGACTTCTCGGGCCGTGACCCGGTCATATACAGGAGCCTCGGAGGCATGCCCCCCCTGCGCACCGCCCAGTATAACTCAAAATGGCTCAACGGTACAGTTATGGACTACTTTTAAACATTTCTTTAACATAACTTATAAATCAATCATCCATCCATGCATCAATTTGATTCCGCTTCTCTGAGACCCTGTCACAGGATAGCTGCTGTACCTTCTCCAACTCATTTGGATGTATTCCCAGGTG
Source organism: Austrofundulus limnaeus (assembly GCF_001266775.1). Taxonomy (NCBI): domain Eukaryota; kingdom Metazoa; phylum Chordata; class Actinopteri; order Cyprinodontiformes; family Rivulidae; genus Austrofundulus; species Austrofundulus limnaeus. Next base: position 10,200 of record NW_013954712.1, read on the forward strand.
TTTTAAAGCCAACGGCAAGGTCTATATCACTAAYTGAGGAGCTACATCCCCCATAAACATGTCCCCAGTGGTGGGTAGCACTAACCCAAAAATTAGCTCTGCAAATTCTAAAGCGCCTGTGATAATATTTATGGCCGCAACTTCAACAACACTAATGCCATAGAAAAATTAGCAGAAGCTAATTTTAAAATGCAAGTTCAATTTGACACTTACTAGCTGGCAACAATTCATGTACAATATATGCACAACACTGCYAACTAGTGGTGTATGAACCCTTTTTACAGCTTAATTCTACAACCGCCGATTGCTGGGGAGTGATTTCCTGAAACAGAATTTTGATTCCTGGTGTAAAAATTAAAAAGTTGTTGAGGATTGCTAGTTCGGCTGCTTCTTTGTCTTTTTCTTTTGTTTGTTGWAGATTTTTCATTAAAGAAGCATCAATAAAGTAATTTTAAATCTGTTTATTGTAAAACTGAAGCGATGCATTCTGGGTGCATGACAGATTTGATTTGTGACGGAAAATGAAACCACGGAGTACAGGAAACTATCTTCCCTTCAAAATAAGAGCTTGGATTTTAAAGTTTTCCATGTAGTTGCTCCAGTTGTCCACTAGATGTCAGTCTTCATCAGCATAACATCTTTAAATCATTTCTGCGTCTCTAACACCTAATTTACACTACTTGCGTTCCGGCTCTGCTGCGCAGGTCACAGCTGTGTGTTTCAAGTCCAGTTTACACCACCTCCAGTCCGGTCCGGTCCGGTCCGGTCCGGTCCGGTCCGCTCCGCTCCGACAGACGTGCAGGAAGCAGATCGTGTGATAAATTCAGTGATAAATGTGGAAGTCACAGCAAAAATAATTAATTCTGTGAAAGACGAACTCCAAACAGCTGAAAACGATATAAAGGCTTCTGGTATCTATGTTGAAACTGTCTCACTGTCGTCTTTCTGATTTCAAAATAAAATCCACGTGTATCATGTGTGTACACA
>NW_013954712.1:12186-15673 GCF_001266775.1 Austrofundulus limnaeus
CTTTAGGAGTGGGCTGCGTCACTTCCTGCAGGAACTTCATAATATTTCTTCTAAAATAATCAATGATGGATTTAAAAAAAAAGAAAAAATAAATAAACTAAAATAAGATTAAAAAAATAGTCAATGAAAAAATAGTTTTAAGTGTAAATCCACTTTGGCCTAGGATGTTCAGACTGTGATCAGTCAGGTTCAAATAAGTCTTTGTCATGTTTAAAGAACTTTCTACAACAGCTAAATACAAGAAACCCTACTAACTTCTTTTGAGTTGTTGCTTGTTTGCAAAGTTCGTAAAGATTTTAGACTATACGAAAATGTCTGATTTAAAGCCCCCTTCATTGCTGTCTAGCAATAAACTGGATATGAGCTGTGTAGTTGCAGTAAATGACAGTAACTTTGCTGTTATTCAGTCTTCTTACCTGCAGCAGGAMGAGGTCATTAATCATGTTCGGTGTCAGTCGGAGCAATAAAAGCAGGACGAGCATCTAGTTAAACAGACACGCATTCCATGGATTTACCATCAAAACATCACACAGATTTATTAGTAACCATTTTTATTCCTGGCTCTTCCTCCTCCRCTGCAGCCTCTCCCCTCATTTACACGTTTGACATTGAGGTCCTTTTCCAGGCCAGCTCCAACACCAGTGCAAAAACACACTTTAAACTTTTTATTGCGATCGATAACCAGAACAGAGGTCGAGACAACAGCATCTAAAAGATAAATGTTGCAAATGTTTTCCAGAGTGATGATTGCTCCCTCTGTCYCCTCCTTCCTCCCCACAGAGCCCCACTTCATCTCAGCCTACGACGTCGGTCTCTTCACCTTCTTCTTCCTGCGAGAGAACGCCGTGGAGCACGACTGTGGCAAGACGGTGTACTCGCGCGTGGCCCGGGTCTGTAAGAACGACATCGGCGGGCGCTTTCTGCTGGAGGACACCTGGACAACGTTCATGAAGGCGAGGCTGAACTGCTCCCGTTCCGGAGAGATCCCCTTCCACTACAACGAGCTGCAGAGCACCTTCTACCTGCCTGAGCAGGACCTCATCTACGGCATCTTCACAACCAATGTGTAAGTGGACGCCAAGCATGACGTCGTGGCTGTTAGCTTTCAGCAGCTTCTGTAGATTCTGCTGTGATTTACCTGCTAAATGCGGGAAAAGGTTGGAATTAAACCTTCAGACCAGGCCAGGCCAACCAGTCGATCGCGATCGACCGATCGATCTTTAGCTGGTTAGCAGTAGCTCACGGAACAKTTGAACACGGAGCRTYTAGAACGCAACAAGCCGGAARGCCCGCGTGCCYTTTTAAGTTTCGTTTTGTTATTTTCCATTTCTCAGCCACCTACCTCCGTGTTCAATGCATGAATATGGCCGTCTAGGCCCGCCTCTTTTGATTGACANTTTCGTTTTGTTATTTTCCATTTCTCAGCCACCTACCTCCGTGTTCAATGCATGAATATGGCCGTCTAGGCCCGCCTCTTTTGATTGACATATCATTTGACCAACTGGGTTCATCTATCGGCGCTCCAGAGCCAATAATCTGTGAGAAGTGACCAACTTCCTGTTTCCGTCTAGATCGACTATAGAATTGGCCAATCAGCTCCGAGCTTTGTTCTGATGCCACAGCTGTGTGGCCAATCACCGTACCTTTCATTTGGTAGTTTGACTGGGGTGGGAACTTTGTTTAACCAATCACAGGCCAAAGACGGAGATGGTTGTCATTTGTAGGCGGATAGCTCCATCTAGTGGACAAACAAAGCTACGCTCACAGGAAAACGTTGTTTTCCATCATTTTTTGTCCAGTTAGCTGACTAAACCTGCTGATAAAATTAAAATATATTTGTTATTAAGTGTTTCGAGTGTTTCAAGACATGGAAGAGTGATTTTTGTGGCCAGGAGAAGTAAAAAATGTTCGGATAAAAACCCTTACGGTCGGCCATTTTGAATCGCTAATTTCGTCATATTTGAGGACAAATATGCATCAAATGTGAGTGAAAACAAATATTTTTTTGCTGCTGTGGATTTATAAGCTGTGTGGAATGTTAATGACTTGAAAAAAATAAGGATTGTTCATTGCTGTGAGTAAATATGGATGGCAGAATGTGTTTTGCGTTGGTTTTATCTTTAATTTGAGCCCAGAGTGAAGTCCCTGTGTTGAAGCATTTAGAAATTACAGCGTTTTAGACAAAGTGTAAATTAAATAAAACTAGCAACACATTACGTTCTGTTTTATTTACTTTAAAGAAGTTGAGGAGTAGGGAGACGAAAAATTATGTTTTTTGATACTGAGACTGGGCGAGTAGATCTCGGCAAACTGCCGACTTCAAAAGTAGCTCTTGGTTCAAAAAAGGTTGAGTACCCCTGGTTTAGCTGTTACCCCGGACATCTTTGGATCKTGAAAAAGTGCAGTTATGGATCTATGATGCAGTGATTTTCATTCTTTGTCCCGTGACACCKGTCCAGCATAAGGAAATGTCAGTTTGTTGTGGAACTGGGCCTAAAATATTTATTTTCTCTAGTTAGTAAATAAGTAGATAGCAACTGTTGTACGTCTGACTTTGCACCGTAGGGACAAGATTAATAATGACTCTGTCCTGCCAGTGGGGGGCAGTAGGTTGCAGAACAATAACCTTTTGTTCACCAAGGACAGTGGTGGGCAGCGCTAACTCAAAAATTAGCTCTGCAATTTCTAAAGCGTTTATAAAAATATTTAGGTCCGCAACTTCAAAACCGCTTATGCCGTGGAAAAACTAGCGGAATCTAATTTTAAAGCACAAATTCAATTTGACACTTAATAACTGACAATTCATGTACAACATGTGCACAACACTGCCAACTAGTGGTGTATGAACCCTTTTACAACTTATTCCTACAACTGCCGATTGCTGGGGATGTGATTTCATGAAACAGGCCTTTGGCTTCTGGTGTAAAAAWTAAAAAGTTGTTGAGGATTGCTAGTTCGGCTGCTTCTTTGTCTTTTTCTTTTGTTTGTTGTAGATTTTTCATTAAAGAAGGAAGCATCAATAAAGTAATTTTAAAACTGTTTATTGGAAAACTGAAGCGATGCATTCTGGGTACATGACGGACTGACGGGAAACGAAAGCACAGGGAACAGGAAACTAGTATCTTCCTTTCAAAATAAGAGCTTGGATTTTAAGGTTTTTCATGTTTCCATTGGATTTTAAAGTTTTCCAGTTCACCTGAAACTCATCAGACTGAAGAAGTCTCTTGGAGGAGAGACGAAACGTTTCATTAAAGAAGAACCATCCAGAGGACCTACTTATTTTTCTTTTTGTTTTTTGTTTTTCCTACCTGGATCAGGACGTTTTCATGTAGTTGCTCCAGCTGACCACTAGATGTCAGTCTTCACCAGCAAATCATTTCAGAGTCTCTAATACCATTGGCCGATTGCTTTTGAGCTCCAGCTTTTAAAATTTTTTTAAGGAGCTCCGATTGTAAAGTAAAATAAATCAATACATACAAAATTTTAG
>NW_013954712.1:16557-19517 GCF_001266775.1 Austrofundulus limnaeus
CATCAACTCTTTTTTGAAAAACCCAAAAACCACCTCAAGCGAGTGTATCAACTTTGATGTGAATCAGAGGAAGTTTTTTCAAATCAAGCCGTTTCCATTCACCTTTTCTGATACAATATTTCAAAATGTGCATTAAAAAACCTTGATGGAAACACGGCTAATGGTACGAATGCAAATTACAGGTGGGTGGTTGGGTTTAGGACCAAGGCGTGAATTGAGTTTAGGTTAGGTAGGTACCGGTGAGGTTAATTTTAGGGTAAATGGTCTGGGTTAGGATATAAAATTAACAAAAAAAAAATGAATGGAAGTCAATGCACGGTCCCCAAGGGAATATAAAAACGAGACTCAGTGTGTGTGTGCACATAATCTGTTCAACTTCCTCCAATATCCTCAGCTTAATGCTGTCCCCTCACACTGTGCAGCATTGATAGCACAGATTACCCTGCAGCCAAAGCAAGCCACAGACACACAGTAGCTGTTTGGTGCAGGCATAAATGATACGACTTCCATTAGGAGGATGAAACCCACTGCAGATTGACTTCCTTACACACATAGCTTCAGTTATTACCTTTTGAACTGTTCTCGATATTGGTATTAAAAAGATATTATTGTCTCCTCTGTTTCCTTCTCTATAAAGCAACAGCATCGCAGCATCTGCAGTTTGTGCGTTCAACCTGAGCGCCATCACCCAGGCCTTTAACGGACCCTTCCGCTCGCAGGAAAACCCCCGCTCCACCTGGCTCCCCACACCCAACCCCATCCACAACTTCCAGGTATGTTTCAGTACAGAAAACAAGAAAAAAGAGGACGGGAATAGATTGGCAGTACTGTAAAAACAATTAGTATATAAATTTATACAGCATATTAATTACCATGTTAGCATTTTTAAYTGATTTATGTYATTGAACCGTTTACATATATACAGTATATGCAATTTGTCATTTACAACAGGAATATTTCCAGACAACATGAAAAATAGCCAAAGTAATCCCTCTTTTTAAGAATGGTGAGAAATGTATGTTCAACAATTACAGACCAARATCCTTGTTACCTCAMTTTTCAAAGATTTGAGAGYAATTATTTAACAGATTAGACAAATTTATTAATAAACAAAARATTTTAAGTAACAGTCAGTATGGTTTTAGAGCTAACAATTCCACYTCAATGGCTCTCATGGAATTGATTGAACAGATAACYACAGCTGTTGATCAAAAACAGRACTGTGTTATTGTTTTTGTTGATTTAAAGAAAGCTTTTGACACAATTGATCACAAAATTCTCCATTAGAAGCRAAATAAATATGATATTAGAGGWCCYGCACTGCAGTGGGTAACTAGTTATTTGAAAAARAGGAAACAGTTTGTTCAAATTAATGATGTAAGATCTGAACTCAGTAATATCACATGTGGAGTTCCACAGGGTTCTATACTTGGACCAAAGCTGTTTATTTTGTATGTGAATGATATAGTAAATGTATCAGGGTTTTTTAAATGTGTTCTGATTGCTGATGACACTACATTTTTTTTGTTTGGGTAGGGATATTGAACGAATGTTGGAAAGGATACAAATAGAATTTGTAAAAATACAAACGTGGTTCAAACTTAAATTGTCACTAAACTTGGATAAAACAAATTACTTGATATTCAGTAACAAAAAGAAAACTATTGATTTTCCATTTAAAGTTGATGGTGTTGAGTTTAGTAGAGTCAGTGAGATAAAGTTTTTGGGCGTTATCATTGATGAAGGGCTGACATGGAGAGCTCATGTGAATTACTTAAGAACAAAAATATCTAAATCTGATGGAGTACTGTATAAAGTAAGGGAGTTATTCAYTGATAAAGCTCTGCTTATATTATATAATACAATAAGTGTTCCACACTTTATTTATTGTGTTGAAGTCTGGGGTAAAACATGTAAAACAATCACAAATCCTATTTTTATTTTACAGAAAAGAGCCGTCAGAATTATCACCAGAAAACATTACAGTCATCCATCGAATATGTTATTTTCTAAATTGAAATTATTAAAATTTTATGAGTTGGTTGATTATAATATTTTGCAGATTATGTATAAGGCTACCAAAAATTTACCTTTACAAATTCAGTTATACTTTGTTAAGAGAAAAAGTTCATATAATCTTAAGGGACTTGAGATGTTTGTAAAACCTAAACTTCGAACAAATTTGAAGGATTGATGCACGTCCGATCATGGAATAAGATTGTGGAATAATCTGGAAAGTGATTATGAAAATGTTGGTTCAATGNATACTTATATTTGTAACAAAGTTGTAGTCAACTTAAACATAATAATCATAATAAATACCATAAAAATAGAAATTCTGTATTGTGAAGGTGGTGTGTTGTTGAAACAGTCATTTCTCCTAAATATAATGAATTCTGTATGTTTACATTTCAGTTGAAAAAATGCTTTAAACCAGTCCAGACTGGCTGAATCAGTCCAGCTTAAAACTCAATGTAAACAAAACAGTTGTGAAGTTTTTCTCCAAATCAAAACTACCAAATAATGAAGTAGATATTTATGTGGCTGGGGAGAAACTACAACTTGTGCATGAATTTAAATATCTGTTGATCATATTGGACACAAAATGTACTTTTAAAACTCAGATTTAAAAAGTTTGTTATCGTCTTAAATACAGTATTTCAAAATTTGGTTTCATGTAGCCACACTTATCATTGCAGGCTGCTAAAATGTTCACATTCACAAAAAAATAAAACAGCATTAAAACCCATAGAGTCATTCTATAGACAATCAAAATACAAGACAAAAAAACATTAAGACTTCACCACTGAAATATTTTAGAAAAACGTCGGTTTTTAAGATGGGAAAATTTTATTACATACTCAAATTGCTGTTTGCTATACAAAAGTGTTAAAGGTCTGTTATCTCCACCACTTTCTCAGTTTGTAAATATGAGGAACAACATAAGATGAGATAAAGAT
>NW_013954712.1:20217-21038 GCF_001266775.1 Austrofundulus limnaeus
CTAAACTAACTAAACTAACTAAACTAAACTAAACTTAAGTAAACGTAACACAAATAAGCCTTACCGTATATGATTTTACCTCCTTCGAGGTTTGAAGCCAGTCAGTATGACATGTGCTGTACCTATTGTTCCTTCACAGTGTGGAACAATAGATGACAAAGGTCCCAACGAGGGTTTGACAGAGCGCAGCCTTCAGGACGCACAGAGACTTTACCTGATGAATGATGTGGTCCAACCAGAGTCTGTGGATCCGCTGGTCATGCAGGATGATGTTCGCTTCTCCAACCTTGTTGTGGACATTGTTCAGGGAATGAACACTCTTTATCATGTCATGTACATCAGCACAGGTTTGTAAAGAGGCAGAGCCCTAGTCATTTGAGTGCTTTATAACTGACATTACCTATTGTCTTTTTATTTGCTTCTATTAGAATACGGGTCCATCCTGAAAGCACTGGCAACACCTAATAAGAAGCTGCAGGGCTGCTACCTGGAGGAAATGGAGCTCTTCCCACCTGGTGTGAGAGAACCAATCTTGAGCCTGCAGATCCTGCACAGTGAAAGGTCGCTGTTTGTTGGTCTCAACAACAAGGTCTTAAAGATCCCACTGGAGAGGTGTTCTACTTACAAAACTGAGATGTGAGTAAAGGATCAAACCTTAACATCAAAATGCTTTTCCTGTCATGAACACTAATTTAAAAAGTCAGACAATGTTTCACTTGTGTCAGCATCAGGAACATTCATATTGCTATAAACATTGTTGCATGTCTTTTTGTAAGAAGTGAAGGCCAGACACTTGTGGGCTGCTGTTTGTAAAGTTATAC
>NW_013954712.1:21912-23615 GCF_001266775.1 Austrofundulus limnaeus
GAAATAAATCTACTTTTTCATGATATTCTAATTTTATGACCAGCACCTGTATATTATACAGTATATATAGATGTAGTTTGCTTTTATTTGTTTTTGCACTTGCTGGTATTGTGCCTGATGGTGTCCTTATAACTGATTAGGGAGGGGGTTGTTATAGTTTGCTTCAGAGTAGGTACATTCTTAGTTTAATAAGGCCTCTTGAGTGATGCATAAGTAAATGATTGGTCCATACATTTACAAACACTGACTGGCCAAGCAAACTGTTTGCTCCTTCTGCACCCACACCATAAAAGTGACATTTGCATGAGTAACACAACTATTGTTGTTGTGTTTTGATGTACTCTTCTTTAAAAGTGTGCAGTAGAAAAGAGACTGGTCTGTTGTGTGAGTCTTGGCTTCTCTAACGTCTTTTGAATGTTTGCAGGGCTCTTTCTAAAGCCAATTTTAAAAGACCCACAACATACAGCTCCAACTATGTGTCCAGAATTGTTGTTGTTATTATTGATAAGGAATATAACATGCAAAATTAACATAGATGAATAATCACAATATCGCCTTGGCATCGCAAAAACAAACGCACAGATTCATCAAGTGTTCTAAAGTTGGATTTTAAATCCATGTTGGTTGGTTGGTTGGTTGGATGGATGGATGGATGGATGGATGGATAGCATATATTAACACTAACCATCATTCTTCACTTGTTTCATATTTTGCCTACAGGTTGTAGGATAAGCAAAAAAAATGGAAGATGTTGACAGGTGGAAGAGAATGGGATAAATGAAATAAAATAAGATGGAGAGGAGTGTAGAATGGTGGCGGTGAAGGCGGATTAACAGCTAATTAGAGTAAGAAACTGAATAAAACAAATGACTCAATAGTACAAAAGACATTTAATCCAGCCAACACGCATATAACTTTAAAAAAGATATACAGCAAAATGGGATGAAGGCATAAATTAAAGACAGAAAAATATTCAGTGTTTTTTTTTTTTGGTTATGGGAATTTTCTAGAGGAATAAAATTTAAAAAATCACACACACACACACACACATCCTTATACTTGCATCAAACTGAGGACATTGTATTGACTTTCATTCATAATTGTAGCTGTTTTTATGCCTAACCCAGATATTTTCCCTAAAATTAACCATTGTTAGTATATTTCTAACTCTAACCGGAACCAAAACTTAATTCACACCATACCTCTAAACCTAAATAGTAAAGCAATATACTCACTTTACATCAAAGACCTCACTTTGATAGTAACTATGGCACAAATGGTCCTCACTCTGTAGTAGAAACAAGTACACACACACACACAGTTGAAATTTAAATCTCAGCTGATAAATCACTGACAACATATAACTTGGATGCTGTATTTGCATTTTACAGCCACAGGGAGTCAGAAAAGCATCACCGATGGAGTTCAGCTGAGCTTCAGCAAACTTGGGTCCTCTCCTTCCTCTCCTGTGTTCACCATAAAAGGTCATCATGATGAGACGTGCTGCTGCCTTTGGCACAGAGCAGGCATTAAACCCACTGAAGCCTGGTGAGCAGTCAGGTTCAGATATGGTTATAGAGAGCTGGAGAGGTTGTGTAAGTGCTGATAGAAAGTTACTGCCTGAGGACAGAATGTTGGTGCAATTCAAAAAACAAAACCACAAGAAAGCTGGTTACTAACAAAAGCACTTTGTTTTCAAGGTC
>NW_013954712.1:25081-25714 GCF_001266775.1 Austrofundulus limnaeus
AGGTAGTTCAGTGACTGAATCAGGTGTGTTGGAGCAGGAAACATGTAAAACATGCAGGGCTTTGGCCCTCCAGGACCAGGATTGCCCACCTGTGTTATAGGATGAGTATACTTGACAAGAGTTAAATTTATTACATGGTTTAAATACTTATTTCCAATGAAGCCTCAGTCTCAGAGTATTTGTGATTTACTGGTATACAGAATGGATACTTTATCTATTTATCTACTTTGTCTTTAATTTAATCATTAAAACATTTTAGCTGGGTTGTTTAATTTATCATATACCAGTCATATCAGAGATAAGCCTAACCACTGCATGTGGTACTTTCTCAAAACTACCTTGGATTTATTACACCTTTTCATGCATAATAGAGAATCAACTGCATTTTTAATAAGCACCTGAGGACCTCCCCGACCTGCAAAATCATTCATGTTCTGCCTGATTTTTTTCTTTTGTAGCAAGGTCATGATCCCTTGTGAAGGGGGGGCTACATAAACCTGTTTACAGTCTTTGGGCCCCTAATGTTTGTTCATGTTTTCACCAGTGGCTCATTTAGTTTTAGGTGTTGTTGATAGAATGTAAAATAAGATCATTGAGCTTTTACTGAAACATTTTAACCACCCTGCTGTAAGC
>NW_013954712.1:26496-26894 GCF_001266775.1 Austrofundulus limnaeus
CATCAGCAAAGTGGCCCAAATACGCCGTCGTAATTTTATGTTCTGAGCTGTAGCATAGAAGAAAATATTTTGTTTAGAAAAGTGAAGCTTATTATTTCTTGTTCCTCTAATTTTACTTCATCAAATGATCATTCAGCAGCTTCATAATCACCTTTTGTTATCATTCCATGAAATGTTGCAGGAATAAAACTATTAATTTTGGTGTTTATTTCTTTTATACAAGTTGTAACAGAAGAACCCTCTGACCCTACATGAACAAAAGAACATGAACTGTTTGTGTGCTATGAAGAAATGGAACAGCTGTATTTTGTACAATGTAAAATGCTTTGTGTGTGTGTGTGTGTGTGTGTGTGTGTGTGTGTGTGTGTGTGTGTGTGTGTGTGTGTGTGTGTGTGTGT
>NW_013954712.1:27456-28536 GCF_001266775.1 Austrofundulus limnaeus
GTGTGTGTGTGTGTGTGTGTGTGTGTGTGTGTGTGTGTGTGTGTGTGTGTGTGTGTGCGTGTGCGCATTTTTCCACATCCTGTAATTCAGTTTCCTTCTGATTTTTCTCTGTTTCATGCATTAATCTTTGTAAGTTCCTGCGTTACCCTTAGCAAAAAGTAGTATACTGGAGTATAAGTTTAAGTATATCTAGTATACTAGGAACCATGTACTTGTAGTTAGAAAATGTATTGATTTAAAACTTGTTTGTACTAAATTAGTACATTTTAGTATATAAAAAGTACACTTTAAGTATACTGTTATGTCTTTTTAAGTTTATAAGCTTACCAAAAAGAAGTATACTTTAAGTACATGCCAGTACGTATACTAAAGTATATAAAAGTGTATTTCTCTAAGTGTACTTTTATTTACTATGTAAACTGATATAAGTGTACTAGCAGTTTATTAACAAATATACTTTTAGGACTAAACTGACCCACAAAAATTTATGAATGTATACTCAGAAGTACACTGAAACTAATCTAAGTATAGTTTTCGTTTAGTTTAGAAATATACTGCAAATAAACCAGTCTGTGTGAAAAGTGTACTACTAAAGTTTATTTTGACCAAAAGTTTAAACATCAGTATAAACCAGGGGTCTGCAACCTGTGGTTCTGGGGCCACATGTGGCTTTTTGGTCCCTCTGCAGTGGCTCTTTGAACATGTGACCAAATATAACAGAATATTTTTTTTATACTCACAAAATCAATTTGTACGCAAATCTTGATCAATATTAGAAATAAAAAAGTCAAACATGTTAGCCTGTTGTTTACTTAAATAATCCAATTTCTTTCTCTCTAATCCATCAGAATTGCTTTAAAATAATTTGAAGACTACAAATCTTCAAATTTGAATTTGAATTAGAAAAATTAAGAATTAGAAAAAAGAATTATAAGAATTAAAATCTAATTCTAACATTATAACAAAACATAGAATCTAAGAATTAGAAAAAAGAATTATAAGAATTAAAATCTAATTCTAACATTATAACAAAACATAGAATCTAAGAATTAGAAAAAATATGCCTGAATAATTCAGTTG
>NW_013954712.1:29536-30675 GCF_001266775.1 Austrofundulus limnaeus
TACTATGTCACCTCAAATTACCAGTCAGATAGATTTAGGTGTTTCAACAGGATAATGATCCCAAACATCCAAACTGGTTTCTGGTTGAGTGACTGCATAAAGCAAGCTAACAATAAGCTTCTGAAATGGCCATCCTGTTTTAACTCAAAAAAATTTGTGGACTACGCTTCAAAGCCAGAAAATAGACTGCTTAAATAAAAACATCCAATTCTGCCATGAAGAGTGATCAAATATGAAACAGAAACTTGTTGATGGATACAGAAACTCTGCGGTTTAGCTGCAAAGCTAGAAGGACACAGTGCCATGCAGCTGAAGGAGAAGTTGGAAGTTTCTTCTTTCATTTTGTCTGAAGGAGACAGGATGGGCTGCGGGTGCCACTAGTTAACCCTGGCTGACAGAGAGAGATGAGTGGGAGAGAGTGAGCAGGCAGTGATGGAGGATTCTCTCCTCCTTCTAATAAAGCAGAGAGGAGAGACCGAGCAATGCTAAATCACCTCCGACGCCTGCCTCTTACACAGAGCCAAGGCTTTACATTTGACCATTAAAATGACCGCTGCAGTGCAAAGGGCCCGTTTCCAAGAAGCTCATTTAACAAACGCTGGGGTTTATGGTAGTCGTCCGATGCAGAGCTTGAGTGAGCCATTTGCTTTTTATTCAATCCACTTAACTATCTGATGGAGGCTGTAAAGAGCGGCAGTCAGAAGCAATACTGATGACAGTGTTGTAAATAAAACTGCTGATGACACTGAAGTATTGATGGGGACGCCTCACATCTCTGTGAAGCACTGACCTCACTACCTGCACCTCGTATAGAGCAGCTTCACTCCAAATGTTCAAAAACAACAGCAGATAAGATATGAACAGTTTATCCCAGGTGAAAAAATATTATACTAAGTATACTAAATCTAAGTATACATTAGTATACATGAATATGCACTAATCATCAGTACATTTAAAGAGTGCTATTTTGGAATAACTAATTTAATACTAAATATACTTTGTTTAGTGTGTATTTGGAACAACTTCAAATATACTTAGTACACTTTAAGTACATAGACAAAGACATGCACTTAAAATGTACTAAGTATATTTAAAGTTGCTCCATTTTAGTATTTAAAAGTATTCTTAATACACTTAAA
>NW_013954712.1:31675-32057 GCF_001266775.1 Austrofundulus limnaeus
AATCTAACCATGCACATCACTGAAGAAGTGTTTACTACATTCAGCAATGGTGAAAATGGGATTTTTTTTTTAACGTCAGTCAATATAAGCAGCGGAATCGCCACCCGCCGCTGCAACAAGCTGCTCAATAACATTAGCATGCTAACGTACATAGCGGTGCTGTGAGGAAAAGTGTCCCCCAGGAAACAGTTCACTGGCGACCGCGACGAAACGTTCCGCACGTGTTCAGGCTATATAAACCGGTATGTCTGGTATTCAGATAATTCATAGCATAACAAAAATAAAAACCAGTATTCGGTACAAAACGGTATACCGCCCAGCACTACTTCAACTGAAAATATGTTTTTATTTTATTTTTTATCATTTGTGTTTATTATGAAAT
>NW_013954713.1:0-579 GCF_001266775.1 Austrofundulus limnaeus
ATAAATGTGTATAAATGTGTATAAATGTGTGTAAAAGTGTGTATAAATGTGTATAAATGTGTATAAATGTGTATAAATGTGTGTAAATGTGTATAAATGTGTATAAATGTGTGTATAAATGTGTGTAAAAGTGTGTATAAATGTGTATAAATGTGTATAAATGTGTATAAATGCAGAGCCACATTGTGAAGAGCTCTGAGCGTCCTGATTTGGATAGCAAAGATCTATATTTATCAGTGAAGCTTCAGACAAACAGTCTTTGAGTGAAAAGCAGAAGAACTTCTTGACCCGTGAGCAGCAGAAGGTTCTGATGGTTCCACAGGTTCTGTTTGATGGTTCTAAAGGCTTGAACAGAGGAGGTTTGGCTGTTTGACCTCTGACCTCAGAGACCCGTCAGTCCTCCAGCAGAACCAGTTTGGATGGACAAACTGTAAAAACAGGTCTAAATGAGAACAGAGATGTTCTGTAAAGGTTCTGTAAAAGTTCTGTAAAAGTTCTGTAAAGGTTCTGTAAAAGTTCTGTAAAGGTTCTGTAAAAGTTCTGTAAAGGTTCTGTAAAAGTTCTGTAAAGGTTCTGTAA
>NW_013954713.1:3519-4729 GCF_001266775.1 Austrofundulus limnaeus
ATCTATCTATCTATCTATCTATCTATCTATCTATCTATCTATCTATCTATCTATCTATCTATCTATCTATCTATCTATCTATCTATCAACCAATCAATCCATCTATCTATCTAGTCACGGTGTTGTTTCTAAGTGCTTAGGTAACCGTGGATGGACAGTTTTTTGGAGACCTCCTGGTTATCTGCTCAGCTTCGTCTCCTTCACCTCTCTCTCCAGYAAGTGTTTACACATCATGTCTTATCTCACCGTGCGCTTGTATTCCAAAACAATAGTGTCTCCAGGAGGAAGAAACACCTGTCAATTAATCCCAGAGCTAATCCACAGGCAGCTGTACTCCCTTCTACCTGCTGAGAACCACCGGAGAGGAGGTCCTGAGAACCACTGGAGAGGAGGTCCTGAGAACCACCGGAGAGGAGGTCCTGAGAACCACTGGAGAGGAGGTCCTGAGAAACACTGGAGAGGAGGTCCTGAGAACCACCAGAGAGGAGGTCCTGAGAACCACCGGAGAGGAGGTTCTGAAACAGCACGGCTGTTAGCCCAGACCTAACCCAGCTGAACTGTGTACAGGTGTGTTAATGGAGAACAGAGGTCCATGTAAAAGTTCAGTCCATTTAAACACAGGTGTCACCCGAACAGGTGCATTACCTGTGTGAAAAGAGTGGGCGGAGCCGCGTCTGCCTTCTGCTCATTCAGGTACTGCTGCCAGGACCAGGAGCGCCTTTTCACGCTGACTGAAGTCCAGAAGAAATGAACCAATCAAATCACTGCTCTCACAAGTCAACTAGCCAATCAGAGAGCAGCTGGTGAGCCTTACCTTGAGTGCTGCTAACTTTGTTCTTCATCTCCTCCTCGTCTTCTTCAGGTTCCTTCTGTTCAGAGAAAACACACACAGATGAAGATGATGGTTACGATCTTCATCACACAGGTGAATCACAAAAACAACACAACATTTATTTATCTCTGGTATAATCCAACCTGTGAGAGAGAAGGACTCTTATTTTGAAGAGTACCTGTGAACTTTATTTTGAAACTGTGTTCAAACCTCCTCTGGTCCTGGAGGGCCACCATCCTGTGTTTTAGAGCTTACCTGCTCCAACACACCTGACTGCCATGACTGAGTGGTGTGTGTGTGTGTGTGTGTGTGTGTGTGTGTGTGTGTGTGTGTGTGTGTGTGTGTGTGTGTGTGTGCAAATGTGTTTGTATATAAATG
>NW_013954713.1:4739-6040 GCF_001266775.1 Austrofundulus limnaeus
GTAAAAGATCCTGTAAAAGTTCTGTAAAGGTTCTGTAACTATCCTGTAAAGGTTCTGTAAAGGTTCTGTAAAAGTTCTGTAAAGATTCTGTAAAAGTTCTGTAAAGGTTCTGTAAAGGTTCTGTAAAAGTTCTGTAAAGGTTCTGTAAAGGTTCTGTAAAAGATCCTGTAAAAGTTCTGTAAAGGTTCTGTAACTATCCTGTAAAGGTTCTGTAAAGGTTCTGTAAAAGTTCTGTAAAGGTTGACCCGGTGGAACCCTGAGCTGTAGGTCCAAACAGAACCACATGGCTACAGGGTTTCAGTTCTGTTGAACAAAGTTCTGGATTAGTTTAAAGTTAAACAGAACTTTTATGATCCTTAAAGTCAGACTCAGGTTCTGAAAGGATCCGCTTCTCTTTTGGTTTTTCCAAAGCAGCAGATATAAATTCTGATTATTATTTTCTAGTATCTTTGTTGTTGTTGTTGTTGTTGTTGTTGTTGTTGTTGTTGTTGTTGTTGTTGTTGTTGTTGTTGTTGTTGTTTTCCACATGTTAAAACTGTTTTCTGTGTGTGGAACACAATAAACTCTGTAAGACATTCGTGATATTTTCAAACTAACGTCTCTCTCCATCTTGTTCTGCTCGTTGACCTGTGACAGACTGAACACAGATCAGTGGTTCTGCTGGACCGAACTCAGGACACAAACCGGAAACTGAATCAACACGAGCGCCCCCTGCTGGCTGCTTGTAAGATCGTTCACTACATGGAAAGCAGCTGTAAAACAAACATGCTTTAATGCTTTTAAACGCTATTTAATGTCTATGATGTAAATAATTAAGACATCAAACACATGCTGACCCGGTTCTGCTCAAACAGAAGCTCGGTTTCCACGGAAACCAGACTAAACTGCAGGACGCCGAGGGGCTCTTATTGTGAAGGCGGAGCGGAAGTGCAGTGTGCATGTGTGAGCTCACTCTTCAGAGAGGAAACAAACAGCGGATCTGGTCAGGCGCTGATCCGCGGCTCCTCTCGCCGGCCCTTGGCTCACAGAAGTCGGCCAAAGACCCGGGGCCGACCTGTGGGGAGGAGCTGCGGAGCCGAACACTCAGAACCGTGAAGAACCGGTACCAGAAGCACAGTTTGGAGGGAAACTTACCGAGTGTGATGATCCGCCTCACCGTGCTGACACACGGAACAACACGGAAGCTGCGAGGCACGCAGCGGAGCGCGCATGCGCACGAACAAGAGGGGCGAGAAGGAGGGCGGAAGAGAAAACATGTTTACCTTTTAAAGAGATTTTATTTATTCAAAAAACAGTTTATT
>NW_013954713.1:7040-12703 GCF_001266775.1 Austrofundulus limnaeus
TCACCTGGAACACATCAGTCCATCACCTGTAGAACTCACCTGGAACACATCAGTCCATCACCTGTAGAACTCACCTGGAACATTAGTATCAGATCTACGTGTTCCGTGGTTGTCCCAGGTCCAGTCCACTGGTTTGGACAGGGAGCTCCAGTAGCTCCTCCCCTCTCTCCCTCCCTTCCCTCCTCCTCCTCCCCTCAGAGTGGATCTGATGCTGAACCGAGCGGAGGTGAGTTTTTGCTTCTCGTCTCTGAGGTTTATTTTTTAATCACAGATTAATCACCTCGTTATCACAGATCAGTCGTTATCAGGAAAGGTGCAGATTAATAATTGAAGCAGAATCTCTTGAAACTGTAAATCTGAAACGTGTTCAGCTGTCCAGGTTTAGATGTTGATTCCAGGATTCAGAATTGCCTTCTTCTGATGCCAGGCTGTGAGCTTGTGTTTGTATTGCTGGTTCTGGTTTAGCACAGCTGGAGTTGTCTTCTGGCCCACAGTTAGCTTCGTCTAAGGACAGTGAGGTTCTGTTTAAGACTGAAAAGTTGTTCTAAAATTCCAACTCAAACTGAAATCAGAATAGCTGGATCTAAACTTCATGTCTGGATCTAATGTTACTGAGGACATTTCAGGGTACCAGTAAGATAAGCTAGAACTTCCCAGCTAATCAACAACAACAACAAACTTTAAAACAAGTTAATTAAAACCACTGAAGTGTCCTTTGATGCTAACTTTGGACCCAGACAGAATCAGAACTGATTCGATGGTAACAGGTACTGTTAGATCAGGGTCAGATCTCTGGTTCTGGTTTGGATCTTGGTTTTATATTCWTTTGTTCAGATTTCTATCCTGGTCTTTTATAGATTAAAAAAGCTAAAGAGGYTTTACTGATGCCTAAAGTGGTCCTTAAGGACTTTTAGGTGARACCAGGAAATTCTGTCAGGTGGTTCTGTAGACCTTTTATATGGTTCTGGTTGTTCCTCACTATTCTAATGTTTTATTAAAGAGTTCAAGAGACCCATGAAGATATTGATTTTATTGATTAAAATTATCCCTACATTTGAATTTTTTATGGAATTTAAAGAAGAATATTTGGACTGACTTTAGAAAAGAACTACATCAGGTTGTTGTACAGGTTCTTTAGGTTGTTCCTAACATGATTTAGAGTGCAGCAGAGTGTCACTGAGTGGTTGAAATCATCCTTTTGCTTGTTTGGTATTTTTTCATGATTTTAATTCTGGTCTTCTGTAACATAAGTCATTTCTATCTTAGATGTCAAAATCCAAGAGACTTCCTGTTTCTGATGAGACTTAGTTTTGAAGAACAAAACCTCGTGATGTTGCTGTATTTTCACCTGAGATTTGTTTTTGCTCAGGTGGAGGTAAACAAGTCTGTCCACAAGGASCTGTCAGACGTCAGCATAGTGTTGACAGAGGTCCACCACCAGTGTGGAACTCAACATCCAAATTCTTTTTTGACATAAGACACCTCAGTTTCATAAAACTAGAACCAAAGCTGCAGAACCTAAAGTTTTTCAGAAGATTTGATGTCTCTCAGCTGGAAGAACAACCAGGTCAGATTTCAATCTGACAACCTGAGTAAAAACACTTCTCTCTGATTAGTCGACAGCATCCATTTCCTCCTAATGGACACAAAGCTGCAGCAGCCAACGTCAGTCTGAGCGCCCCACTCTGTTGTCCCCTGGGAACAAAAACCATTAGCCTGAGGTTCCCACTACACACACACATGCACACACACTGATCAATAACTGAGGGAGCTGATTTCCTGTCAAACAATTCATCAATATTTAATGTTAGTTAACCTGCAGCCCGGCAGCTCTGAACACAGATGTGAAGCCACAGATGAAACATCACACCTACAGCTACAAGCTTCCTGTTGTCACTTTAGGTCAGATGACCCTGATTGAATCTGATGCTGACATGTTAAACTTTGAATGATGGTTCTACTGTGAATCATATAAAACCCATAGAGCTCCAAAGACGACTGGCTTTTACCACTTGCTTGTTGTCTATGAGGACATTTTTCACAGTTTTTGGTGACTTTCATGTTGTATAATGTTCTGTTACCAAAAACCAAAGCTCATTGTTCGTGACTGAGAAGCAGTTATGGATTTTTCTGAATGTGATTAGTAAACTGAAAATCAGGAGAGAAACAAACCGTTGTTGATTGACTGACAGGATCCTCTTGCCATCTCTACAGGATGTTGTCAWCTTCAAACACTTCCCTGCCCACATCCTCTGCTCCAGCTCACACAGTGCCCTCTAAACCCCGACAAGTCAACATGGAAACCTACTGGAGAGAAGTGGAGAGCATTGAGGAGGAGCAGGAGGGAGAAGAGGAAGAAGAGGAGAGGAAGAGTATTGATGGTGAGTCAGCAGGACAGCAAAGAGAGGCAGTTTTCCTGTCCGATTCCCTCACAGCTTTGTGACCTTCAGAGGTGGAGTTGGACGAGGTGTGGCTGACAGAGGCAGGACTGTCCTCCCTGGTGACGGGTTCTTCATCAACAGAGGCAGCTCCACCACCAGCTGAGGCCGTGCTGTCTACACTAACACGACACCAAGCTGCCACGGTCAGGAAGAGGTTGGACAACTACAACGAGACGCTGAAGAAAAGAAACAGGCAGCCAATCAGAGACGTGCGGGATATCTTCACTGAGGTGGGACACAAACAGTACTTTGTCAAGTCAAACCAACTGTACAACTATAACCGTCACTTTCAGATTGAAATCGACTCAGCAGAAAGATGCACCTCCTCTTCTACAAATCCTGTCGAGTCATCTCCAAGTCGATACAACACCACGACCAAGACCATCCGTCGCAAAGCAAACAGAGGTATTCCTTAGTGTGTGCATCGACGGACTAAACTTCATTAACAAAGGGTTCTTCACACTTCAAGAAATTAGTGTTCTGGTGTTTCCTCAGGTACCTCTRCAGGTCCTTCATAGATCCTAGATGCCAGAAGACAAGTTTGACCTGTAGCCTACATTAGACAGAAGTGACCCAATAGTTAGTTACAGGATGGTTATTCTCTCTTTGGTTGATCTGTAGCAGCGTGTCCTCCATGTTTTAGGTTCTGCCCTGGTTCAACTCAGCTGAACCTAAGCAGTGCCTAATTAATAGGCCTCTGCAGACTTGAGGACAAGTTTGTTTCTATGTTAAATATGTTCTAGTTGTGTTCTTGATGATTGCAGAGATATTCTGAGGAATCTAAAGACTTTTTGGGTGGTTCTAGTGATGCTTAAATTGGTCTCTGAAGCAGTTTCAGATGTCTCGTGATGGTGTACTTCTTGTTGTTGTTTACAGGGCGGCCCACTCTTTCCATGTTGGTTTTTGAAGAACAACAGTGTGAACACCTGTTGTCTTCATCACCCACCCGCTCCCCTCCTCACCCACTCCCACCACCAGTAAATTGGCTGAGACCAGTTGATTGGCTGCTGCGAGACATGGCATACTCTGAGATAGTGGCTGAGCACAAACAAAGTGGGACTTGTAGGGACTGTCTACGTTTCCACAAAGATGGGATTGATGAGCTGCAGGTGAGTATGACCTGCTAAGATATCTCCCCAGTGATGTGTGTGTGTGTGTGTGTGTGTGTGTGTGTGTGTGTGTGTGTGTGTGTGTGTGTTTTGGTGCAGTTTGCACCTGTCTCCCCATCATGGGATGTCACCTGTATTGACGACCTGTCATCACATGACCTCACACGACTCAGCTTCATCTCTCACATCGAACTCTCTACCTTCCTGCTGGCTTTGGGCATCCAAACCAAGCGCACCCGCCCACCACGCAGCAAGACTCGGGGTGCGCTTCATTTTTACATCCCGGTTCGAACACAGGTTTGAGACAACACACAGCAGGTAAACAGGATGAGAAGTAGAGGACTAACCAGACAGGATGGTTAGTAGAGTCAGGGAAATCAGTTCAGCTGATTTACGTAGCTTCATTTCACAACAGAAATGTTCTTAACAAACATTCATGTTGGGCTACCTTCAGGTCCAGGATTCAACATAGTTTTTATTGGTTCTTTAAGTAATTGACCTCCAACCTTGTTCCTCAGAACCCACTGTCCTGCATGTTCTAGATGTTTAAATGACTGAGTCAATTACTGGGTTTGGAGAACTTGAAGATGTGTTAAAGGTTCCAATATTTCAATCAGGTTTGCTGAAGAAAGATTTAAAGGATGCAGTAGGCCCTGGGGACCAGGACCAGACTTCTGATTTAGTTTGTTGATTGGTCCTTCAGTGTATACTGATTAAAATCTCTCCTGGTTTTTAATGACAAAAGAAAAACATAACATGGTTCTAGTTTGACCATAACTAGTTCAGATGTTCTTTTTACCTCTGCTGGAATGATTCAACATCATTTTCTCATAAGAGCCCTGCTCTGAATGCTCAATAGACTTTAAAAGTAGCCAGAGGTACTACTGGAATTTAGAGAAGTAAGGAAAATAGTGACTCTGCAGAATCAAAAATGAGCCCAATCTGTCCRTCCTGTGTCCATCAGACAGCGGTGTCTTTGGTGTCCCTCTGAACTCCATGTTGGAAAACGACAGGAAGAAGTTTCCAGGCGTCAAAGTTCCTGTCATCGTCCAGAAGGTGAAGAAAACTGTCTTTACCTGTCTGTCTGTTTGATGTAAACCTTATCAGATTTAAGACTGCCTGTTGTTAGGAGTTAGCAGGAAGCTAATATTCAACAGTTTCCTTGTTTCCACAGTTTTCAAAAGTTTTGGAAAAATTATTTGTGACTAGATTAGATTTATTTATCAAGTAGCAGTCAATATGAGTTTAAGGCTAAAAATTCTATATCAATGGCTCTCATGGACATAATAGAACAAATAACAACAGCTGTTGACAAAAAACAGTATTGTGTTAGTGATTTTGTTGATTTAAAGAAAGCCTTTGACGCCATTTGTACACCATTCTTCTTGAAAAGTTAAATAAATATGGTATAAGAGGTCCAGCACAACAGCGGGTTTCTAGTTTGGCGGCACAATGACTCAGTGGTTAGCACCGACGCCCCACAGCAAGAAAGTCCTGGGTTCGATCCCCGGTTTGGACCTGGGGTCTTTCTGTGTGTTTACATGTTCTCCTTGAACTTGCGTGGGTTTTCTCCGGGTACTCCGGTTTTCCCCACCCCCCAAAAAACACGTACGATAGGTTGCCTTCAGGCCCAGGCCTCCCTTGAAAAAGAGATCTGAGATCTCAACGGGACTTGCCTGGTTAAAGAATGTTAAGTAGATAAATAAAAAAATAAATAAAGAAATAAAGAAATAAATAGTTATCTGGAAAACAGGAAACAGTTTGTGCAGGTAAATGATGGCTGTGTCCAAAACAGCAGGACGGGTCCTCCGAAGGTCGAATTTGTCGGCCGCATACGTCACAGCGCCGTGACGAAGGATGTCCAAAACGGAAGACTCCTCCGATGTGGCCGACAAATACGTCCTTCCTTTGGCCCGAATCGAAGGACAGGTCTGATGGATCCTTCCCGGCCCAGCATATCCCATAATGCATTGCGGCCCGACCGGAGATTTTTTTATGCTAGTAATGGCGGACGAAGTGAGAGAAAAGAATACATTTTAAATAAAAATATGGCGATAAAAACATTTAAAGTTTCAAGCGTTGTATTTTAAATACTTTTTCATTTGTATAAACA
>NW_013954713.1:13703-14812 GCF_001266775.1 Austrofundulus limnaeus
CTCTTGGAGGAGAGACGAAACGTTTCATTAGAGAAGAACCCATCCAGAAGACCTACACAATTTTTTTTTCTTTTTGAAAACTATTTTTCAGTAACAGAATCAGAGCTATAGATTTTCCTTTTCAAGTCGATGATGTTGAGATCTGTAGAGTCAATGAGGTGAAGTTTTTGGGTGTTATTATTGATGAAAAGCTGACATGGAAATCCCACATAAACCACTTAAGAACAAAAATAGTCAAATCCATTGCAGTTTTGTATAAAGTAAGGGACTTATTTAATGACAAAGCTTTGTTTATGTTATATAATGCAATAATTGTTCCACATTTGATTTACTGTATTGAAGTCTGGGGGAAAGCATGTAATACATTACAAATCCCATCTTTATTTTACAGAAAAGAGCCGTAAGAATTATCACCAGAAAACATGACTGTCACCCATAAAATATATTATTTTGTCAGTTGAAATTATTGAAATTTTATGAGTTGGTTGATCATAATATTTTTCAGGTTATGTATAAAGCTCATAAAAATTTATTACCTCTAAAGAGTCAAATAATTTAAAGAGAGTAATTAATTATAATCTTGTGGGTATAGAGATGTTTGTAAAACCTGAAATTCGAACAAATCTGAAGGACAGATRTACTTCAGTCCAAGGAATAAGAGTATGGAACSATCTGGAAAGTGATCATAAAAATGCTGGYTCAATAAATTAATTTAAGAGAATGATAAAAGTTAGATTGTTGAAAAAAATATGAATTTGTATAATGTGCATTCATAAGAACTGTTGTTCGAGAAGGAGTTAAAGTTTTTTGTTATGTTTTGTTATTTGAAGATTTTTATTGTTTCAATTTATTTATTTTTGAAAAAGGGGCAGATATCAAAAATAATATTTTCTTCTTTCTGCTACCATTTTATTTGTGTTGTATTATTGTTGTATGTATTGTTTTGTTTTTAAATGAAATGAATAAATTTTTAAAATAAAAAACAATTGCTGCAGATAAATTTTAGGCTGAATTGATGTCTGACCTCACATCATCTTCATGTGTGTGTGTGTGTGTGTGTGTGTGTGTGTGTGTGTGTGTGTGTGTGTGTGTGTGTGTGTGTGTGTGTG
>NW_013954713.1:16876-18047 GCF_001266775.1 Austrofundulus limnaeus
GTCCACTCATGTCTGTCCATTCATGTCTCAGTCCATTCATGTCTGTCCATTCATGTCTGTCCATTCATGTCTGTCCATTCATGTCTCTGTCCATTCATGTCTGTCCATTCATGTCTGTCCATTCATGTCTGTCCATTCATGTCTCTGTCCATCTGCAGTTCTTGCGGCTGGAGTTGGACCGGTGCTGTGGTGTCTTTGACTGGTCCACGGTCCGACAGGTGGATGCTGCTGGTCTGCTGAAGCTTTTCATCAGAGAGCTACCAACACCACTGCTGACGGACACACACCTGTCCACTTTTCGCACAGTGCTCAGTGCGTGCACACACACAAACACACATACGTCCTGGCATGAAAGAAGCATGTTGTTTGACATGTCCTGGTGTGTCCCTGTAGGCATGTCAACTGAGGTCCATAAGGTCCAGGCTCTGCAGCTGCTTCTGCTCCTGCTTCCTGAAGCTAACAGAGACGTTCTGAGAGTAAAATCCACCTTAACCTGGATCTGCTGCTGTCCACCTTAAATTTATTCAAACATTCATGATCAACTCTCCGTGGTTACAGGCCCTGCTGGTCTTCCTCCGTAAGGTGGTGTCTCATCAGGACCAGAACCGGATGTCTTTGTGGAACGTGTCCATGGTAATGGCTCCCAACCTGTTCACTCGTTGTCACCGTGGAAACAGATCCTCACACACCAAACAACGAGAGGAGATAGAGGAGGCAGTGGGCGGGGCTCACCTGATTGAACTAATGATCAGACACCAAGACCTGCTGTGGACCGTGAGTCTCATCACCCCCACTGGACCTCTGTGACATCACCATGCTCTGATACACCTTCCTGTTCCCATCATAGGTCCCCAACTTCCTGCTGTCTCAGCTGAGACATTTGAACCAGGCGTCCAATCAAAAACAGCTGAACCTGAGCAGGACCGCATCCCGACTGCTGAGGAGGAGAAACGACCGGAACCAGGTGAGACTGAGACCAGCACCAGAGACAGGTGAGACTGAGAGCAGAACATGAGACAGGTGAGACTGAGACCAGAACCAGAGACAGGTGAGACTGAGAGCAGAACATGAGACAGGTGAGACTGAGACCAGAACCAGAGACAGGTGAGACTGAGAGCAGAACATGAGACAGGTGAGACTGAGACCAGAACCAGAGACAGGTGAGACTGAG
>NW_013954713.1:19023-22837 GCF_001266775.1 Austrofundulus limnaeus
CAAACACCTGACAGATAAAACACCTGACAGATGAAACACCTGGCAGATAACAGATAAAACACCTGACAAATAACAGATAAACACCTGACAGATAAAACACCTGAAATATAAAACACCTGACAGATAACAGATAAACACCTGACAGATAAAACACCTGACAGATGAAACACCTGACAGACAACAGATAAACACCTGACAGATAAAACACCTGACATATAAAACACCTGACAAATAAAACACCTGACAGATAACAGATAAACACCTGACAGATAAAACACCTGGCAGATAACAGATAAACACCTGGCAGATAACAGATAAACACCTGATAGATAAAACACCTGACAAACACCTGATAGATGAAACACCTGGCAGATAACAGATAAAACACCTGACAGATAACAGATAAAACACCATAAAACGCCTGAAAGATAAAACACCTGACAGATAACAGATAATCACCTGACAGATAAAACACCTGACAGATTAAACACCTGGCAGATAACAGATAAAACACCTGACAGATAAACACCTGACAGATGAAACACCTGACAGATAACAGATAATCACCTGACAGATAAAACACCTGACAGATTAAACACCTGGCAGATAACAGATAAAACACCTGACAGATAAACACCTGACAGATGAAACACCTGACAGATAACAGATAATCACCTGACAGATAAAACACCTGACAGATTAAACACCTGGCAGATAACAGATAAAACACCTGACAGATAAACACCTGACAGATGAAACACCTGACAGATAACAGATAATCACCTGACAGATAAAACACCTGACAGATTAAACACCTGGCAGATAACAGATAAAACACCTGACAGATAAACACCTGACAGATGAAACACCTGACAGATAACAGATAATCACCTGACAGATAAAACACCTGACAGATTAAACACCTGGCAGATAACAGATAAAACACCTGACAGATAAACACCTGACAGATGAAACACCTGACAGATAACAGATAATCACCTGACAGATAAAACACCTGACAGATTAAACACCTGGCAGATAACAGATAAAACACCTGACAGATAAACACCTGACAGATGAAACACCTGACAGATAACAGATNGTGAGACTGAGACCAGCACCAGAGACAGGTAAGACTGAGACCAGAACAAGAACCAGGTGAGACTGAGACCAGCACCAGAGACAGGTAAGACTGAGACCAGAACAAGAACCAGGTGAGACTGAGTCCAGAAAAAGAACCAGGTGAGACTGAGAGCAGAACATGAGACAGGTGAGACTGAGACCTGAAAAAGAACCAGGTGAGACTGAGAGCAGAACATGAGACAGGTGAGACTGAGACCTGAAAAAGAACCAGGTGAGACTGAGACCAGAACAAAAACCAGGTGAGACTGAGACCGGAACAAGAGTCAGGTGAGACTGAGACCAGTACCAGAGACAGGTGAGACTGAGACCAGAACAATAACCATGTGAGACTGAGACCGGAACAAGAGTCAGGTGAGACTGAGACCAGTACCAGAGACAGGTAAGACTGAGACCAGAACAATAACCAGGTGAGACTGAGACCCGTACTAGACACAGGTGAGACCAAGACCTGAACAAAAGCCAGGTCAGTCACAGGCCTGGTTTAGTTCTGACCCAGAGACTAAGACCAGAACTGTAACTRACTGAGCCTCAGACTTGTAAAGCTGAGCCTAGGTTCTGTTCTTCTGAGTGTAGATCACAGATCTGTGTGAGGGGGTCATCAGGGTCCACGCCCCCCTAAACACCAAGTTCTCCATGGCGATCCAACTGGACGAACGGACGACAGCCAAAGATGTCACAAGTCGTTTTGAGTCAGAGTCCAGGTAAGACATACACCTGTCGGTCCAGGTGAGGTTCTGTTCCTGAGACCTGACCCCTATCWTGTCTGCCCATAGCCCTGCAGCCCAACGTCTGTATGAAGTCGGAGGAAACATCTGTGAGTCTCCCATGACATCATCAATAAACACCTGGATGTTAGAATACTTGACAACCTGTCTGTCTCTACTTGTCTGTCTTAGATGAGCGCCGCCTCCACCCAGACTGCAATCTGCTGGATGTGTACAGAGTCAATCCTCACTGTGATTGGCTGATCAAACCCTGATGAGCAGATCCAATCTTCTCTGTGATTGGCTGACAAGTACCTGTGGAACACTTCTGATCTAACTGATAATCAATAATCGATTTGTTTACAGTTGAAAAAACAATAAAAACATTCAGATTCTGCAGTGTGTCCTCAGCCAGTCAACAAAACACAAAACACACACAGAAAACACACCTGATAGATAAACACCTAACAGATAAATATCTGACAGATGAAACACCTGACAGATAAAACACCTGATAAATAAACACCTGACAAATGAAACACCTGACGATTAAAACACCTGACAGATGAAACACCTGTCAGATAACAGATAAAACACCTGACAAATAAACACCTGACAGATAACAGATAAAACACCTGACAGATAAACACGTGACAGATAAACACCTGACAGATAACAGATAAACACCTGACAGATTAAACACCTGATAAATAAACACCTGACAAATGAAACACCTGACGATTAAAACACCTGACAGATGAAACACCTGGCAGATAACAGATAAAACACCTGACAGATGAAACACCTGGCAGATAACAGATAAAACACCTGACAGATGAAACACCTGTCAGATAACAGATAAAACACCTGACAGATGAAACACCTGGCAGATAACAGATAAAACACCTGACAGATGAAACACCTGTCAGATAACAGATAAAACACCTGACAGATGAAACACCTGGCAGATAACAGATAAAACACCTGACAGATGAAACACCTGTCAGATAACAGATAAAACACCTGACAGATGAAACACCTGGCAGATAACAGATAAAACACCTGACAGATGAAACACCTGTCAGATAACAGATAAAACACCTNAAGACTGAGACCAGAACAAAAACCAGGTGAGACTGAGACCAGCACCAGAGACAGGTAAGACTGAGACCAGAACAAAAACCAGGTGAGACTGAGACCAGCACCAGAGACAGGTAAGACTGAGACCAGAACAAAAACCAGGTGAGACTGAGACCAGCACAAGAACCAGGTGAGACTGAGACCCGAACAAGAACCAGGTGAGACTGAGAGCAGAACATGAGACAGGTGAGACTGAGATCAGAACAAGAACCAGGTGAGACTGAGACCCGAACAAGAACCAGGTGAGACTGAGACCAGAACCAGAGACAGGTGAGACTGAGATCAGAACAAGAGACAGGTGAGACTGAGAGCAGAACAAGAACCAGGTGAGACTGAGACCAGAACATGAGACAGGTGAGACTGAGACCAGAACCAGAGACAGGTGAGACTGAGAGCAGAACAAGAACCAGGTGAGACTGAGACCAGAACATGAGACAGGTGAGACTGAGACCAGAACATGAGACAGGTGAGACTGAGAGCAGAACATGAGACAGGTGAGACTGAGACCAGAACAATAACCAGGTGAGACTGAGACCAGGACAAGAACCAGGTGAGACTGAGACCAGAACAAGAACAATGTGAGACTGAGACCCGAACAAGAACCAGGTGAGACTGAGACCAGAACATGAGACAGGTGAGACTGAGAGCAGAAAATGAGACAGGTGAGACTGAGACCAGGACAAGAACCAGGTGAGACTGAGACCAGAACAAGAACAAGGTGAGACTGAGACCCGAACAAGAACCAGGTGAGACTGAGACCAGAACAAGAACCAGGTGAGACTGAGACCAGAACAAGAACCAGGTGAGACTGAGACCAGAACAAGAAC
>NW_013954713.1:23837-24663 GCF_001266775.1 Austrofundulus limnaeus
AGATGAAACACCTGGCAGATAATAGATAAAACACCTGACAGATAAAACACCTGACATATAAAACACCTGACAAATAAAACAACTGGCAGATAACAGATAAATACCTGACAGACAAACACCTGACAGATAAACACCTAACAGCAGACAGATAAACACCTGATAGATGAAACACCTCACAAAATACCTGACACATAAACACCTGACAGATAAAACACCTGACAGATGAAACACCTGGCAGATAACAGATAAACACCTGACAGATAAAACACCTGACAGACAACAGATAAACACCTGACAGATAAACACCTAACAGCAGACAGATAAACACCTGATAGATGAAACACCTCACAAAATACCTGACACATAAACACCTGACAGATAAAACACCTGACAGATGAAACACCTGGCAGACAACAGATAAACACCTGACAGATAAAACACCTGACAGACAACAGATAAACACCTGACAGATAAAACACCTGACAGATAAACACCTAACAGATAAAACACCTGACAGATGAAACACCTGACAGATAACAGGTAAACAGCTGACAGATAAAAAACCTGACAGATGAAACACCTGGCAGATAAACACCTGACAGATATATCACCTGACATATAAACACCTGACAAATGAAACACCTGACAGATAAAACACCAGATTGATGAAACACCTGACAGATAAATACCTGACAGATAAACACCTGACA
Source organism: Austrofundulus limnaeus (assembly GCF_001266775.1). Classification (NCBI taxonomy): domain Eukaryota; kingdom Metazoa; phylum Chordata; class Actinopteri; order Cyprinodontiformes; family Rivulidae; genus Austrofundulus; species Austrofundulus limnaeus. The sequence goes on from NW_013954713.1 coordinate 24,548, forward strand.
GCAGACAGATAAACACCTGATAGATGAAACACCTCACAAAATACCTGACACATAAACACCTGACAGATAAAACACCTGACAGATGAAACACCTGGCAGATAAACACCTGACAGATA
>NW_013954713.1:26204-28701 GCF_001266775.1 Austrofundulus limnaeus
TCAGATAACAGATAAAACACCTGACAGATGAAACACCTGTCAGATAACAGATAAAACACCTGACAAATAAACACCTGACAGATAACAGATAAAACACCTGACAGATAAACACGTGACAGATAAACACCTGACAGATAACAGATAAACACCTGACAGATAAAACACCTGGCAGATAACAGATAAACACCTGGCAGATAAACACCTGACAGATAAAACACCTGACATATAAACACCTGACAAATGAAACACCTGACAGATAAAACATCAGACAGATAAACACCTGACAGACAACAGATAAACACCTGACAGATAAAACACCTGACAGATAAAACACCTGACAGATGAAACACCTGGCAGATAAACACCTGACAAATAAAACACCTGACATATAAACACCTGACAAATGAAACACCTGACAGATAAAACATCAGACAGATAAACACCTGACAGACAACAGATAAACACCTGACAGATAAAACACCTGATATATAAACACCTGACAAAAGAAACACCTGACGAATAAAACACCTGACAGATGAAACACCTGGCAGATAACAGATAAAACATCTGACAGATAAAACACCTGACAGATAAAATACCTGACAAATAAAACACCTGACAAATGAAACACCTGACAAATAAAACACCTGACAGATAACAGATAAATATCTGACAGATAAAAAACCTGACAGATGAAACACCTGGCAGATAAACACCTGAAAGATAAAACACCAGACAGATAAACATCTGACAGACAACAGATAAACACCTGACAGATAAAACACCTGATATATAAACACCTGACAAATTAAACACCTGACGAATAAAACACCTGACATATAAACACCTGACAAATGAAACACCTGACAGATAAACACCTGACAGACAACAGATAAACACCTGACAGATAAAACACCTGACAGATGAAACACCTGGCAGATAACAGATAAAACACCTGACAGATAAAATACCTGACAAATGAAACACCTGACAAATAAAACACCTGACAGATAACAGATAAACACCTGATAGATAAAACACCTGACAGATAAAACACCTGACAGATGAAACACCTGGCAGATAACAGATAAAACACCTGACAGATAAAATACCTGACAAATGAAACACCTGACAAATAAAACACCTGACAGATAACAGATAAACACCTGATAGATAAAACACCTGACAGATGAAACACCTGACAGATGAAACACCTGGCAGATAAAATATTTGACAGATAAAACACCTGGCAGATAAACACCTGACAGATGAAGACCTGACAGATGAAACACCTGGCAGATAAAATTTTTGACAGATGAAACACCTGGCAGATGAAACACCTGACAGATAAAACATTTGACAGATAAACACCTGGCAGATGAAGAAAACTGATAGAAGAAACACCTGGCAGATAAAATATTTGACAGATAAAAACCTGGCCTATTAAACACCTGACAGATAAAATATTTGACAGATAAAACACCTGCCAGATAAACACCTGACAGATGAAGACCTGACAGATGAAACACCTGGCCGATAAATTTTTTGACAGATAAACATCTGGCAGATGAAACACCTGACAGATAAAATATTTGACAGATAAACACCTGGCAGATGAAACACCTGGCAGATGAAGCACCTGGCAGATAAAATATTTGACAGATAAACACCTGACAGATGAATCACCTGACAGATAAAATATTTGACAGATAAACACCTGATGGATGAAACACCTGGCAGATGAATCACCTGACAGATAAACACCTGACGGATGAAACACCTGGCAGATGAATCACCTGACAGATAAACACCTGATGGATGAAACACNATGAGACAGGTGAGACTGAGACCAGAACCAGAGACAGGTGAGACTGAGAGCAGAACATGAGACAGGTGAGACTGAGAGCAGAACATGAGACAGGTGAGACTGAGATCAGAACCAGAGACAGGTGAGACTGAGAGCAGAACATGAGACAGGTGAGACTGAGAGCAGAACATGAGACAGGTGAGACTGAGATCAGAACAAAAACCAGGTGAGACTGAGATCAGAACCAGAGACAGGTGAGACTGAGATCAGAACCAGAGACAGGTGAGACTGAGAGCAGAACATGAGACAGGTGAGACTGAGATCAGAACCAGAGACAGGTGAGACTGAGAGCAGAACATGAGACAGGTGAGACTGAGAGCAGAACATGAGACAGGTGAGACTGAGATCAGAACCAGAGACAGGTGAGACTGAGAGCAGAACATGAGACAGGTGAGACTGAGAGCAGAACATGAGACAGGTGAGACTGAGATCAGAACCAGAGACAGGTGAGACTGAGAGCAGAACATGAGACAGGTGAGACTGAGAGCAGAACATGAGACAGGTGAGACTGAGATCAGAACCAGAGACAGGTGAGACTGAGAGCAGAACATGAGACAGGTGAGACTGAGAGCAGAACATGAGACAGGTGAGACTGAGATCAGAACCAGAGACAGGTGAGACTGAGAGCAG
>NW_013954713.1:29701-31150 GCF_001266775.1 Austrofundulus limnaeus
GACAGATAAAACACCTGACGGATGAAACACCTGGCAGATAACAGATAAACACCTGACAAATAAAACACCTGACAGATAACAGATAAACACCTGACAGATAAACACCTGACAGACAACAGATAAACACCTGACAGATAAAGCACCTGATATATATACACCTTACAAATGAAACACCTGGCAGATAAAACACCAGACAGATAAACACCTGACAGACAACAGATAAACACCTGACAAATGAAACACCTGACACCTGACGGATGAAACACCTGGCAGATAACAGATAAACACCTGACAGATAAACACCTGACAGATAACAGATAAACACCTGACAAATGAAACACCTGACACCTGACAGATGAAACACCTGACAGATGAAAAACCTGACAAAACACCTGACAGATGAAACACCTGGCAGATAAAACACCTGACAGATGAAGCACCTGGCAGATGAAAAACCTGACAGATAAAACACCTGACAGATGAAACACCTGGCAGATGAAACACCTGACAGATAAAACACCTGGCAGATGAAGCATCTGACGGATAAAATATTTGACAGATAAAACACCTGACAGATGAAGACATGACAGATGAAACACCTGACAGATGAAACACCTGGCAGATAAAATATTTGACAGATAAAACACCTGGCAGATAAACACCTGACAGATAAAATATTTCAGATATACACCTGACAGATGAAACAACCTGACAGATGAAATACCTGGCAGATAAAACATTTGACAGATAAACACCTTGCAGATGAAACACCTGACAGATAAAATATTTGACAGATGAAACATTTGACCTTGTAGTTTGAAAGAAGTTTATTTTATTTTCTCATAGCTCCTTCACAGCAGCTCTGATGGTCTCTGTGTTCCTTCTGGGCTCCTGTAGTTCAGTGACATGACGAGCAGTACCCAAACATGTGTGTGCTTCACGACACACCAGCGGTGTTCATGACGCTGACTCCTCAGTGTGATTGGCTGTTTGGTTCAGACTGAAAACATCCATGGAGTGTTTAAAGAGAACATGTTACAGATCATACATGAAGCTACAGGTGGTTGCACACATGTGCTCATAAAATGTTCATCACATGACGGCGGACATCACAAGTTCATTCTACACTCAGGTTTCTGAGTCAGTTCAGAGCAGGAGAACCGCAGCTGTTCTCCAGCTGTTCATCTAGTCCAGATGTTAGGAACAGCCCATGCTCTCCAGATGTTGCTCCTCTGCAGCCATGGCAGCAGCCTGCAGGGTCTCTGTGTCGCTCTGAAGAGGATTCAGCTGCTTCCTCTCACTGTGCATGTTGTTTTCATGACGCTTCAGGTCTGACGCCTGAAAAACAGAAGACACTGCAGTGTTTCCTCGAAAGTTCTGACTCACAGTTTCATTTCATCGTCTCCCACTTAAATAACGACTTTACCTAATATGTCTAGTCTTTAAACC
>NW_013954714.1:0-6584 GCF_001266775.1 Austrofundulus limnaeus
CTCCCCACCCGTACATGGCGTCCCCGGCCACCTTCACGGGCTTCCCCCTGAGCCCCACCAAACTCAGCCACCAGTTTTCTTACATCTGAGGGGCCGGGGGGAGGCGCAGCACCTCCTGCTGCGCAGGCCGAAGGGGAGGTGGACGGGGGCCGCCACCTGGGCAGGAAGACCCACCAGCAGAGCACATAACCAGCTCCTGTGACGAGGATGATGATGATGATGATGATGAGGAAGGTTTTATCAATGTAGTGATTTTGTTTGGAGGACAGAAATCACAGTATCTGTAACCTGACGGGTTTATTTGATCATGTTTGTAAAAAGCTTCAGGTGGTCCGGTTTTCATCGTGATTCTTCGCCGCCGCCGTCGGCTCGCTCCCTTTAACTCGGCTGCCTCGTAGCACGCGCACGCCGCTCAGATCTGTTCGTAAAGCCATCGCAGCGGTTTGAACCACCGATCCAACGCTCCTGTTTTTACGATTTTTATTTTTCCCCCTCAGTGCCTTAAAAGCAGAGTCTGCGACGTCAGTTCGGGAGAACACGGATTGTAAATTTAACCGGGGCTTTTTTCGCAGCACTTCTGAGGACGTCGGGTTTCTTAACGAGGATTAACGCGCGTGGGTTTTATTTCACTGTCGACAAACGTTGGACTTCAGTCTGCTTTCTAACTCAGAGTTTGGGTTTATTCTAGCTATAGAGGCTGCACATATAGGGCTTATGACTGAATTAGCTTTTTATGTACATAAAGAGTGATTTGATATTTTGATAATCAATTTCTATTCACTATAGTACTTAATTCACAACAGTATTGTCACTGTTTACTGTAACTGCAATACAATCTAGATCCTCTGGGTTGCTGTGTTTATATTATCTCGCATTTAAGGTAGATTATTGTGTTTTTAGATTTTGGGAGTGGCATAGACTAAAAGAAAAATGTATGTTTTTACTTTAAAATGCTTCTCAGTGTTGGAAGTAACCTATCAACTTAACAGTATCATTGCTGGGCTTTTTGAGTATTAGTTATTGTGACGGAGCTTTTTGTCCTCGTCGTGTCAGTTTTGAGACATTCCTTCAGGGTGGAAGCATAGCCTTGTGTTCTTTTTGTTTTTTGTGTATTTTATTATTATTATTATTATTATTATTATCATTATTATTTTTATTTCCGGCGTGTAGTGGAGTTCTTTACCCGTCGTATCCGCTGGCGTTTCACTCCAATCAGCACCAAAGACTTTGTTGTTAATCATTTCTGAAGCACGGTCGATGATATTTCTCTCACCTCCAGCGTTTTCGTCGCAGCCGTCGGTAATGGAAAATATTGTGAGATCTATATTTTAAGAAACGAGATTGAGGTTTTAAAAAATTTTTGAGCTTTTTGTTTTGGTAAAATTGTATTTGGAATGTATAGATAATAAACTGCTATGTACTGATTATCTGCCACTTTGTAGCTGTGAATTTAGAGGATTAATCTCTTTCTCGCCTGCATTCTCTCCTTTGTATTGTAGTTTTGAGAACTTGATACAACATAAGTGGATTTTATTTTGATCATAGAGTATATTGAATGCTACTCCTTTATGCTAGTGCCTCTGTAGATCAGCTTTGTTGTTTTTGAAGTGATTGTAAACTGCTGTATCGGAAGTTATGTTTTCCTTTTTTCTTTTTTTTTTGTTCCCATTTTGTTGCTTTTTGGTGCGTGCGTGTGTGTTTTTGTGTGTATTTAGCGTCAGTATTTCAAACGTAGGCTGGGTTCACTCTTTGATTCTGTAACCAGTGTGATGTATTATCATTTTTCTTCAGATCTCGTGGCTTCTTTTTCGTTTTGTTCCGTTATAGGACTGTATTTGCAACTCTTCGTACTGTACAACTTAGTGCCTTCCTTCAACAGAAAAAAAAAAAAAACACGTCTCGATATCGACAACCTTAGAGTTTCCTTCAAACCCCCCAAAGCTGGTTTGTTAGGCGGAGATGAGGTCTGAAAACAATCTTTATTTTTACAGAAAGTTAAAAATAAAAACAAACGAGTCAGGGAGGGGTTTCTTCATTTAGGAAACAAAAGGCCTGAATTCTTTTCACAAATGCAAAGCTTTATTCTCACCGTGAATGTATTTGTGGACGTTAGATTCGGGTTTGCAGACGAATTATCGCAGCGTTTTCTCTAATCACGTTTGGGATGTTGATCGTTCTTGTATGCAGCTAATTACCATTGGTAGATATTAAGTGTTTTCAGCCAGGGTTCCTTTTTAAACGATGCTTTATCCATGACTCACCTGTAGTTCCAAAGCTGTCCCAACCTGATCTAATCATGGCATTACATTATAATGGTTTTGTTGTGTTAACGGGTGTATTTTCTGTGCTTGTCTTATACGCTACTGTTTTGATGATTTGTTTTTATTGTTTTAAGTGGATGCACTGTTTTAATCTTAGAGTGCAGCCTAAGATTTGTATCATGGCACCGTGTTGTGTACACCAAATGTTGTTGTTGTTTTTTTTTAAAACTGTGGTGCGTTGCCTTGTGTCTGTTCTTTATATCTGCTCAGCTCAGGTGACGTCCCACCCTCTAATCCCACCACCACTTTGGGTTGATTACTTGTAAAAGATAATCTCTCATCCCTGCAGTTTTAGGCTGCGGATCCAAACCTCAGAAAGCCCGGTAGCCTTAAGGTGGTATTTCACTGAGTTTAAGATAAATAATAATAACTTCTTCATTTCCACACCTGTCTGAGGGGCCGTATCACCTTTTAATCAATATAAGTTTATCCCCCTTGAGATGCGAATAAGTAACTTTTTTGCAAATATTCACTAATATAAACTTTTATAGCGTCAGCCTCTAATTCACAAGAAGTTTTGATTTTCCCAGGCGCTTCAAACGCATCACAGATCTGTATTTAATCAAACATTTAATCATTTTTTCCTCTGGTCTATGTCATCAAATTATATCTGTTCAGAAGACATCATCTAAAATAATTCAGTTTTATTGATTGTTTGAGACTTTATTAGTTTAAAAACAAAACAAATTCTATATTCATTAATAAAAAAAAGTCTTGTTTGTCTCTGCTGGAAAATTAATCGTCTCAGAAATGATTGAGACTATTTTAAATTGTAAAATGAACAGTAATAATAACTGCAGTCACTCTCACACTTCTTATGAAATTTTTAGTAAAGTTACGGGCGGAGATTGTGAAAACAGCAGCTACTGAAGCTGTAACATCTAAATCAGCACAATTTAATCTTTGCGTCTTTCCCCGTTTTTATAAAATCTCTAACTGCCACCACTGAGATGCTACCTTGGGTTTTGGTCCATATCAACAAACATCCTTTTTTTGCTACCGGGCGAAATTTAAATAATGAAATTCGACCCCAAAAACACAACTTATTTGGTTGTATTTAGGCACAGACGTGAACGCAGAATCAAAACCGTTTGTTTTCTGTTTGTTTTTTAATGTGTTGATTTGTGTGGCTTTATGGTTTTACTCTGATTTGTTTTGTGTAATCTTAAAATGCTACTCTAGTGTGACTTGTAGCAACTGCACTGTGCAATATACAACAATACGAGGACTGGGAAAATGCTAATTGGATGTTCTGACGTGTGTCTTACCAGTTCGCAGTCGTCCCTCTCTAGTTCTCAGTGAGTTTCAGTGTGACCAAGCCTTATGTACTTTGTCACAAAAAGCGGGTTCCTTCTTGGTGACTCTTATTGGTGAGTGTCAAATTATGAATTTATTGTGTACTATGTTGAGATTCACTTTGAATAAAAAAAAATCTTTTGCTTCACTTACTGTTTTTGCTTTTTTTTAAACAATCGTTAGCGAAGAAATGTAGCAACACACGATTTAATTTTATTATTTTCAGAACCTCGTAAGGATGTTAAGCTGATCATTTTTATTCCCCAAATCCTTATTTGTTGTTTCGCCTCTTGTCTTGCAGATTTAAGCATCAGCTTTCTGGAAGGGGCAGAGATAAATAAAACAAATGAACTTTCTGTGAAAAAAAACTTTTTAAAACAAAGATTTTCCTTATCTGTTTAAAAAAGGGGGTGAAACTGTGTACACAACACTAAATAAAAAAGCAGATATGGGTTTTATTCAATGGAAACATGATCTATGGAGTGATTTTTATAAATTGTTTTCATGCATCTTTAAGTTTTACCACTAGATGGCAGTAATTCATACAGAAAAGAGAGAACTTTTCCAAGCCAAACAGTTCAATATGTATATTTTATTTAAGGCAGCGACAGCTTACAACAGTGAGGAATAACATAATTTTTTGTGTTTGTGGGATAAATAAACCAGAAATATTTCAAACAGCTACGTTTTTTAACCAATGTTTACAGAATGTGATGAGCATAACTTATTCAATTCAATCTGTTTTTAAATGAATATAGTCCAACAAAATTTAACAGAAAACAGCATTAGTGCTAACATACATTTTGAAACAACTTTACATTTTTACCACTTTTTATTGTAGTTAGGTTTGAGCAGAAAGACACAGTGACAACACACAAATTTGCAAATTACACAGATATAGCTCATTTTTTAAAAATATATTTTAAAGAATCAAAGGGTTTTCTACAAGAAAAATCAAATTACCTTGTTTGATCATTATTGGTCAAATAGAACCGGGGTCATAAATGAGCTTGTTCCGCTGGAGTCTGGAGCGCCTGTTGTTCCTGCGGGTCCCACCAGGGGGCGCCAACTCCCCGCTGAATTTTGAGCCTTGAGAGTGAAACTTCCGCCACTTTCAACCTGCCGCCACTTCCGGTCTTGTAAGTAAACGGCGGATAAAAATGATTAGACCTGTAATTAACATTTTAAACAATTTTTCAAATGCTGAAAATGAACTACAACAGCTGTAGTGTAACCAAAAACTACTATTTTACACTGTAACTCTTGAATTAACCGTTTGGGAATAGTTTAACACGTTTATAAAACCGGAAGCCGGTTTTTGCGTGTATGATTCTTTAAATGTGTCTTTGTGGCGCATTTTTAGTTATTTGTTTATATATTTATTCTGTCACATTTGTGGTCTTGTTCTACTCTGCTCGCTAACTTTTTCAAACGTGTGTTAGCGTCTTCTACTTTTCTTCACACCATTGGAGGCTTTTATTCTGAAAGCGACAGCAGCGGTTTTCCGGTTCGGCAGCGCTGCGTTGACGCGTCTTTCAGCGCGCACGGAGAGCGTTTTGCGGACTCCGGACTTCAACACCGAGCGGATACGAGCAGTGAGACCCGTCGACAGATTGAAGCCCGGGTCGGAGCCTCGCAGCCTCCGGCCGGCTCATGGAGAGCGGAGCCCGGTGTGTCCGAACCGCCGGGGGCAGCTTCTTGACGATCGGATGCCTTTCACCGCAGCGGCGCCGTTAGATGTTTTCCGTGCGGGATTAATTGGTTGAACCGATGGCTCCCAAACATGCGCTCCGCTCCAGCAGTGGCCCCGGGGCCCGACAGGCGAACAACGGCACCGAACTGGACTCTTGTTTCCCGGCGGCGCGGAGCCCGGATGCGGGGACGGTGGCGGCCGTGTGCGCGCCGAGGAGCAGGAGCAGGTGTCGGGCTCTGAGCGGGATGCTGGCCCGGGTGTTCGCGGTTCTGGTCCTGATGCTGCAGAGCTCTGTGGCCGCTGGCGGTAAGATCCTGATGCTTTTTTTTTACTTTGAAGTGACGATTTTTTAAAGTAAATCTTTAATATTTTACCAATAAGCCCTGATAATTGATCAGTTTCATTAATGAGACTAACTCAAATTTATTGTTATTGTTCCACTTATTAACATATTTATTTATTACTAAATTAAGTGAAGATCTTTGTGTGGAAAATTAATTGTGACTTCATGTGGAGAAGCTGGAGCTGTGATGTTTTTTGAATGAATCAGTGTCTTTTATTGTTATTATAAACAGCAACAATGAGATCGGTTTGTTTCATCCAGAGGCTCTGTTTTTGTTCCTAACATGTAGATATTTGATGCATCTGATTCAGAAGGTGTAGTTGTTTGTCAAATCTGAATAATTTATCTTCAGATCCCGGTTCTGGTCCTACAGAGGCCCTCACCGAGGTCTCCAAACACGCAGCCGGAGCGCAGCGCGCCGCATCACTGCGCGCGTTCCTTTCTGCGTTTGGAGCCAAACTTTTCAATAATTAAACAATGCCTGAGCCCTGACAGCCTTCGACAAGATCTATAGGGCTATTTCTTTTCTTCTTTTATAAATAAATCCAGATTTTTATATAATCCAAGACGCGCAAAGAAAGAAACAAAAATGGCAGCTTTTGCGCTCAGCCCGTTCAGAACCATGAAGCCTCTTTGAGGTTATTTCTAACAAATACTGCAGAATAAAACCAAAAAATAACAAAAACTATGAAAAGACTGGTCCTTAAGGGGCACATTATGTTAAAAACCTATACAGTTAAAGCAAGAAATATGCAGTTTATTTGATTTGATTTGATTTGATTTATTTATTTAACAGGAAAATATTACTAAAAATCAATCCTGACTCAGCATAATTGCTGTTTTACAGCAGGTTCCTGTTCTGCAGCACAAAAAACACAGAATTACAGCATCACAATCACATCATTATACGACACAAAGACAAACAAGCATA